>NC_052159.1:4068466-4193904 GCF_902713615.1 Scyliorhinus canicula
TGATCCCACCTTGGTTCTTCACGCAGCCCCACTCACTTTACTTCTACAGTGATGATGGCGGAGACAGCTGGAAAGTGTCAAAGCCAATAACTGAGTACCAGGCGCTGGAGTGTGAGCTAGCGGAGATCACCATCACTGACAGCTACCACATGCTGTACTGCAATGCCCGGACAAATGGTCGTCGCAGGATGGAGGCCTTGAGCCAGCACCCCAGCAATTTTGAAATTGTCCGCTTAGCCAAGGGGCTGTCAGAGACTAAGGGTGGGTGTCAGGGGAGTGTGGTGAGCTTCCAGCCCCCAAAGCCAATCGGCAAACTGTCCAATAGTCATGAGCCATTCATCAAGATGTCCTGGCTAGTGTACACGCACCCAACTGGTGAACACTGCTGTTTCCTTCATAGGCGCAATCGGACTAACCTGGGTGTTTACATCAATTTGATGCCCCTGAAGCCTAAACATTGGTATGGACCTTGGATCATCCAGACTGGGCCTAGTGGTTACTCTGACCTCACCTACCTCGATGAGATAGAAACCTTTGCTTGTCTATATGAGTGTGGTGCTTCAAAGTCCTGGGAACAAATCGCTTTCTGTCTCTTCACCATTGAGGATTTAATGGAAAACATCTTCTAATGGCACAATCACAATTGGAGATTCTTCCTTTGGCTTCTAGATCTACCTTGTCAACGTTCAGAAATAATCTTCCCAGATGTTAAGACAGTTTTAAATATGTGAGACAGATGTGTGTGTCAGTGTGTGTGTGTGTGCGCGCAAGTGAATAAATGTGCACAAGTGAGAGTGTACTGAGAATATGTGCTAATGTTTGAGTGCATGTGAATGCGAGAATGTGAGTTCTAGTGCATGTAAATACGTGAATGGTGTGTCTGTATGTGTGTGTTCATAATTGTACATGTATGCTATGTGTGTGTGTGATTAGGTGTGTAGATACTTGTGCAAGAATATACGAATGTATGTGCGAGTGTGTTTTCCCAAGTATGATTTATGAGTGCATATGTGAATTTGTGTGTGTGTGTTAAAGTGAGCCCATGTGCGTGTCTGTGTATATGTGCGCAAGAATTTGTGTCCCAGGGGTGGTTGCAGAAGATCAAACAGGCTTCGTGAAGGGCAGGCAGCTCGTGAGTAATATAAGACGGCTGTTGAATTTGGTGATGAATCTGTCGAGAGCTCTGCTACCGGAGGCGGTGGTGTCCATGGGCGCCGAGAAAGCATTTGATCGGGTGGAGTGGCGGTATTTGTTCGAAGTTTTGGAAAAGTTTGGGTTTGGGCCGAGATTTGTGGCATGGGTGCGGTTGCTGTATGTGGCGCCAAGAGCGAGGGTGAGGACGAATGGTATGAGCTCACGAAGCTTTGACTTACACAGGGGTACGAGGCAGGGTTACCCGCTGTCGCAGCTGCTGTTTCCGCTGGCCATAGAGCCATTGGCGATGGCTTTCAGGGGGTCGGCAGAGTGGCGGGGGATAATGAGGGGACAGAGGGAGCACCGTGTGTCGCTCTATGCCGATGACCTCTTGCTGTATGTTTCGGATCCGTTCGAGAGTATGGGAAGGATTATGGGCCTATTGGGGAAGTTTCGAGGGTTCTCGGAATACAAGTTGAATGTAGGGAAAAGCGAGGTATTCCCGGTGAATGAGCTGGCACAGCGGGCGAATTTAGGGGGATGCCATTTATGGTAGCGAGGATAGGTTTAGGTATTTGGGGATTCCAGTAGCGAGGGAATGGACGGGGCTCCATAAGTGGAACTTAGCAAAGCTGGTGGAGGAGGTCAGGGAGGATCTTAAGAGGTGGGATACACTGCACTTAACGTTGGCGGGGAGGGTCCAAGTGGTGAAAATGAATATTCTGCCGAGGTTCTTGTTTATCTTTCAGGCTCTCCCGATCTTTACACCAAAGGCCTTTTTTCGGAAAGTGGACACAATCGTCTCTGACTTTGTATGGGCGGGGAAGGTGCCAAGGGTGGGGAGGACCCTGCTACAGAGGCAGAGGCAAAGTTGGCATTGCCAAACGTGCTTCATTATTATTGGGCAGCAAATGTGGACAAGATGCGGTGGTGGTGGGAAGGAGAAGGGGTAGAGTGGGTTAGGATGGAGGAGGAATCTTGTGAGGGGTCTAGTTTGAGGGCTATGGTGACGGCAGCATTGCCAATGGCTCCGAGTAGGTATTCAGGGAGCCCAGTGGTGCAGTCGACGGTGAAGATATGGAATCAGCTGAGGACGCATTTTAGGGTGGAAGGGATGTCGGTGCTAACGCCGCTGTGCGGGAATCATGGGTTTGAGCCCGGGGGGGCGGGGAAGGATAGTGTATACAGAAGGTGGAGGGAAGTGGGGCTGGTCACGGTGAGGGATTTGTATTTGGAGGAAGGGTTCGCCAGTCTGGAGGAGCTAAGGGAGAGGGTAGAGCTGCCGAGGGGTAGTGAGTTCAGGTATCTACAGGTTAGGGACTTTCCACGAAAGGTCTGGAAGGGGTTCCCTAGGTTGCTGTGATACACCCTGCTGGAGTGACTGCTGCTTCCGGATGTGGAAGGGGAGGGAAGAATTGGGGATATATATAAGTGGCTGGGAGAGCAGTGATATGAGTGGGTGTGAAGATCAAGGAGAAATGGGAAGCGGAGTTGGGAATGGAGATCAATTGGGGAGTATGGAGTGAGGCACTGCGAAGGGTAAACGGGACCTCCTCTTGTGCAAGGATGAGCCTGATACAGTTTAAGATGGTGCACAGGGTGCATATGACTCGGGTGAGAATGAGTGGGTTCTTTCAGAGGGTAGCAGATGAGTGTGAGGTGTAGGCGGGAGAAGCGAATCATGCGCACATGTTTTGAGGTGAAAAATTGGGAAGATTCTGGGCGGGAGTGTTCACAGTCTTAGCCAGGACAGTGTAGGAGGGAGTGTACCCGGACACTTGGTGGCGATATTTGGGGTTTCAGAGAAGCCGGAGCTCATGGAGAGGTGGAAGGCCGATGTCTTGGCCTTTGCCTCTCTGATTGCACGGTGACAAATTTTGCTGGAGTGGCGGACGGCATCGTCACCAGGGGTAGCAGCTTGGTTGGGTGACCTGTATGACTTCCTGTGGTTAGAGAAGATAAAGTATGAGTTAAGGGGAGTTTGAGAAAAGGTGGGGGATGTTTGTGACTGTGTTTGATGAGCGTTTGTCGTTGGGGGGTGAAAAAGGAGAAAAATCTGTTCAAACTGTATAGTTGATTATTGGGAAGAATGTTTCCCGGGGTCTCTATTTGCTGTTTGATAAAATGCGTTTGAAAAATATGTGCGCAAGAATGTGACTGGGAATGCATGCGTGAGAGCCTGTGTGCACGAGTGTGAGTAGCGGCTGTGTGATGATTGTGAGGCGGTGAGTTTTTATGTAAGAGTGTGTGTCTGTGAGAACATGATTAGGTGTATGTAACTGTGTATGTGTGTGAGACTGTGTATGAGTATGCGTGTGTGACTGAAAAAGTGCGTGTAACCATGTGAGTATCTGTGTTGAGACTGAAATGAAAACTGAAATTTAAAAAATTAACACTGAGAAGTGTGAGTAAGTGTGTTTATATGCGAGTGTTGAGTGCGTGTGGGAGTGTTGAGTGCGTGTGGGAGTGTTGAGTGCGTGTGGGAGTGTTGAGTGCGTGTGGGAGTGTTGAGTGCGTGTGGGAGTGTTGAGTGCGTGTGGGAGTGTTGAGTGCGTGTGGGAGTGTTGAGTGCGTGTGGGAGTGTTGAGTGCGTGTGGGAGTGTTGAGTGCGTGTGGGAGTGTTGAGTGCGTGTGGGAGTGTTGAGTGCGTGTGGGAGTGTTGAGTGCGTGGGGAGTGTTGAGTGCGTGGGGGAGTGTTGAGTGCGTGGGGGAGTGTTGAGTGCGTGGGGGAGTGTTGAGTGCGTGGGGGAGTGTTGAGTGCGTGTGGGAGTGTTGAGTGCGTGTGGGAGTGTTGAGTGCGTGTGGGAGTGTTGAGTGCGTGTGGGAGTGTTGAGTGCGTGTGGGAGTGTTGAGTGCGTGTGGGAGTGTTGAGTGCGTGTGGGAGTGTTGAGTGCGTGTGGGAGTGTTGAGTGCGTGTGGGAGTGTTGAGTGCGTGTGGGAGTGTTGAGTGCGTGTGGGAGTGTTGAGTGCGTGTGGGAGTGTTGAGTGCGTGTGGGAGTGTTGAGTGCGTGTGGGAGTGTTGAGTGCGTGTGGGAGTGTTGAGTGCGTGTGGGAGTGTTGAGTGCGTGTGGGAGTGTTGAGTGCGTGTGGGAGTGTTGAGTGCCAACATGTGTATTTTGTTTTAATTTTCTTTCCACTGCTGGAGGTGCCCATTTCTCAGAAACAGCTTACTTTTTGTGCAAGAACCCACTTGCTATGTGAAATTTGCCCTTAATAACATCACACTCCAGTCAAATTCTGACCACCCACCCTGACTTGTGGAGCAGGATAGTGATCTGGAGCAGAAACCCCCATCAGTATTTTCTGGTCCTGAACACTTGGAGAAGCAGGAACTGCAAAGCAAGGAGAATGTGGAATTTCTTACTAAATGGACGAACAGCAATTGAAGCATTTTAGGGGGAACCAGATAAATACATAACAGCACAGGAGTCCATTCAGCCCATCATGTCCCTGTTGGCTCTCTCATGCGCAATGTGGCTTGTTCCACCCCAACCTTTGAGCCATAGCCCTGTGACATCTTTTTTCTTCCGATAATTAGCCAATTCCCTATTGAAAACCTTCATTGATCTGCCTCCACCAGACTCTCAGGCAGTGCCTCCGGATCCTGACCACTCACTGCATTAACAGACTTTTCCTCATGTGCTATTAGTTTGCGTGCCACTCCCCTTAAATCAGTCTTGTCACAGTCTTGTCACAATGGTTCACAATCATTTCAATGATACAGTTCCTCCATATTTATTCTCACCAAGGTTGCTTTAACAGAACCTTCCAAACTCATGACCATCTAGAACACAGGCAGCAGGCACATGAAAACACCACCACCTTCCCGAAACTCCCTCCCTAACAGCACAGTGGGTGTACCTACACCACATGGACTGCAGCCGTTCAAGAAGGATTCAATTCCAGCCTTAGGTAACTGTGGAGTTTCTCCATGTCTGCGTGGGTTTCCTATGAGTGCTCTGGTTTCCTCCCACAGTCTAAAGATGTGCAGGTCAGAGGGCTCGGTGGCACAGTGCTTAGCTCTGCTGCCTCACGGCGCTGAGGACCCAGGTTCGATCTCGGCCCCGGGTCACTGTCTGTGTGGAGTTTGCAAATTCTCCCCGTGTTTACATGGGTCTCAACCCCACAACTCCAAAAGATGTGCAGGTTAGGTGGATTTGCCACGCTAAATTGCCTCTTAGTGTCCAAATGTTTAGGTGGGGTTATTGGGTTACTGGAATAGAGTGGGTGAGTGGACCTAGGTAGGGTGCTCTTTCAGCTGGTCGGTGCAGACTCAATGGGCCAATGGTCTCCTTCTGCACTAGTGATTCTATATTTACAGAGTACCTGGGAACACCACCATCCAAGCCAATCACCACCCTGACTTGGAAAGAAATCGGCCGCTCCTTCAAAATCCTGGAACTCCCTCTCTTACAGCAATGTGGGTGTAAAAAATAGAAGCAAAGTACTGCGGATGCTGGAATCTGAAACCAAAAAGAAAATGCATTCGCTGCTCCCAATGTGGTCTCCTCTATATCGGAGAGACCAAATGCAGACTGGGTGATCGATTTGCTGAGCATCTTCGGTCTGTGCGCATTCAGGATCCTGACCTTCCTGTTGTTTGCCATTTTAACAAAAGACCCTACTCCCATGCCCACATGCCTGTTCTTGGCCTGCTGCAATGTTCCAGTGAAGCTCGACGCAAACTGGAGGAACAACATCTCATCTTCCGGTTAGGCACGCTACAGCCTTCCGGCCTGAACATCGAATTCAACAACTTCAGATGATCAGCTCTACCCCACCTCGACCCATTTGTTTTCATCCCATTTCATTTGAACTGCCTTTTACCACTTCGTTCTTTTTTGTCTTTCTTAATATATGTTAAACCCCCCCGCCCACCATCATCTTATCAACCTTTCCTTACCCTTTCTCCACTTTGCTTCCCCCTTCCCCTCCCCCCCCCCCCCCCCCCCCCCCCCCCCCCACACCTACAGTTCACCCTCTGATGTTAGTTTCCCTGCTTTTTGACCTTTCACATCTTTTGTTCTCTCAGGAGACTGCCATTAGCACTCTTTACCCTTGGTATCTGTGGCCATTAACACTCTTTACCCTTGGTATCTGTGGCCATTAGCACCCGGTTTCCCTGGGTTTCTGTGGCTATGACTCATCTTTCATTCTCACTCCACAGTATAAATATTTCCCTCTCTCCCTGTCTGTTAGCTTTGACAAAGAGTCATTGGACTCGAACCGTTAGCTCTTTTCTCTCCCTACAGATGCTGCCAGACCTGCTGAGATTTTCCAGCATTTTCTTTTTGGGCACTGTGGATGTACCTCCATTACATGGACTGCAGCAGTTCAAGAAGGCAGCTCACCACCACCTTCAGGGCAATTAGAGATGGGAATAAATGCTGGTCAAATATATATCTGTTTCTGTAGCATAGTGGTTATTACAATCACCACACAAAAGGTACTTGGTTCAAAACTGGGTGGAAATATTTTATATATGCAACCACATCCATCGCACACATTCAAGATTGTGATGACAGAGGGAGCAGGCATTTAGGTTTTAAGAGTTCTTCGTCGCATATGTTTTTCCCTCGGGTAAAGCCTTAGAATCATAGTACAGAAGGAGGCCATTTGGCCCATCGAGTCTGCACTGACCCTCAGCAAGTGCACCCTACCTCGGCCCATGCCCCCACCATATCCCTGCAAACCCATCTAACCTTTTTGGACACTAGGGGGCAATTTAGCATAACCAATCCACCTAATCTGCACAACTTTGGACTGTGGGAGGAAACCGGAGCATCTGGAGGAAACCTGCGCAGACACAGAGAACTTGCAGACTCCGCACAGATAATGGCCCGAGGCCAGAATTGAACCTGGGTCTCTGGTGCTGCGATGCAGCAGTGCCAACCACTGTGCCGCCCTCAGAGGTATTAAATAGATAGATTGGCTGTTGTTTACTGGTCACAGTAGCAGATTACTTTTGTTCCATTCCAGTCCAAGTGTGGTAGCAAAGTCCTGAATCAGAATCCTGGTCTGAGGTCAAGGCTAATCTGAATATAAAAGCAAATTACTGCGGTTGCTGGAATCTGAAACCAAAGGGAAAATGCTGGAAAATCTCAGCAAGTCTGGCAGCATCTGTAGGGAGAGAAAAGAGCTAACGTTTCGAGTCCGATGACTCTTTGTCAAAGATCCATAGCGTTGGCAGCTCTGACAAACGGTCACCTGGACTCGAAACGTTAGCTCTTTTCTCTCCCTGCAGATGCTGCCAGACTTGCTGAGATTTTCCAGCATTTTCCCTTTCGCTAATCTGAATATGCTGTTGCTGGTGATTCATAGACACTGGTTTATGTTTCTGACTCTGCTCCAAACATGTGGCCTATTCAATCTAATAAAAAGCATAGTTTACTTCATGTGACCAGTGCATTTTTGTTTTCATTGTCCTGACTCAAACAACAGCCCCCACCCCCAAGAGTATCACCCACTCACATCACCGATTTGTTCCGATGCAGGAGGCCATTCAGCCCATCGTGTCTGCACCGGCTCTCCAAATGAATATCATGGCTCAATTACATTTCTTCGTATCCCTGCACATTATTTCTATTCAAGTAAACGTAATCATCAGGATAAAGGTATAATCACCATAGTCCCAGATGTTCATAGGCTGCTTTGTCCTTTGAGAGGGAGAGCTGACTGGTGGTGATTTAACCTGAGGATCACCACACCTCAGGCGAGGGCAAGGGTGAGACGGCGGGGCCTTCATGAATAACCTCAGCCAGTACGCTGAATTGAACCCACGCTGCTGGCCTCCAGCTGAACCAGTTGTCTAGCCAAGCGAGCTCGTGAATCCCTTGATTGAACCTGCCTCCACCACACTTCGAGACAGTACATTCCAGACACAAACCACTCGTTTTACAAAGTATTTTCTCACATCACTTTATTCTGTACCATCTCATTCTTTATCCTTTTACGAGCAGAAAGTTTCTCCCTATCTGCTTTGCTCAGACCCCTCATGATTTTGAACATCTCGGCCAAATCACCTCTTAGCCTTCCCTCCAAGGACAGTCTCACCCTCTCCAATCTATCCTCATAACTGAAGTTCCTCACCCCTGGAACTATGCTTGTAAACTTCTCTGCTCTCTCTCCAATCTGTGGGCCCAGGACTGTACACAATACTCCAGCTGAGAAGTGTACAGGTCCGCAGGTCACTGAAAGGGGCAACACAGGTGGAGAAGGTAGTCAAGAAGGCATACGGCATGCTTGCCTTCATTGGGCGGGGCATTGAGTATAAGAATTGGCAAGTCATGTTGCAGCTGCACAGAACCTTAGTTAGGCCACACTTGGAGTATAGTGTTCAATTCTGGTCACCACACTACCAGAAGGATGTGGAGACTTTAGAGAGGGTGCAGAAGAGATTTACCAGGATGTTGCCTGGAATGGAGGGCATTAGCTATGAGGAGCGGTTGAATAAACTCGGTTTGTTCTCACTGGAACGGCGGAGGTTGAGGGGCGACCTGAAAGAGGTCTACAAAATTATGAGGGGTATAGACAAAGTGGATAGTCAGAGGCTTTTCCCCAGGGTAGAGGGGTCAATTGCTAGGGGGCATATGTTTAAGGTGCGAGGGGCAAGGTTTAGAGATGTTCGAGGCAAGTTTTTGTACACAGAGAGTAGTGGGTGCCTGGAACTAGCTGCCGGAGGAGGTGGGCCGAAGGGCCTGTTGCTGTGCTGTACTTTTCTTTGTTCTTTAAGGCCTTGCACAGGTTCTTCCTCCTTGACCTTGTACTCCATGCCGCTAATAAAGCCCAGAATACTATATACTTTTAATTGCTCATTCCACCTGTCCTGCCACCTTGAATGATGTAATCACACATACTCCCAGGTCCCTTTGCTCCTGGACCCCTTTAAGAATTTTACCCTTTGTTGTATATTGTGTTTCCATGTTCTTCCTCGCACTTCTCGGCATTGAACGTTGTCCTTGTCTATGTCCTTTTGAAGTTCTACACTGTCCACAATACTGCCAAGTGTTGTGTCATCTGTAAACTTTGATTTGTCCCCTGCATACCGAGATCTAGATCATTAATATATATCAGGAAAGGCGAGGGTCCCAATACTGACCCCTGGGAAGACCACCAGAAACCTTCCTCCAACCTGAAAAATATCCTTTGACCATTATTCTCTGCTTCCTGTTATTCAGCCAATTGTGTATCCTTTTCATGAGCTATAACTTTTCTCACAAGTCTTGTGTGGCACTGTATTGAATACCTTCTTAAAGTCCAAGTAAACAGCACCAACAGCATTACCCTCATCGACCCTTTCCCTTTACTCTTCAAAACACTCCAGCAAGTTCTTTAAACATGATTTCCCCTTTAGAATTGCTGGCTTTTCCTAATCAATCCACGTTTTTCTATGTGTTTAATAATTCTATCCTAAATTTCTGGAAGCTTGCTTACTACTGATGTTAAACTGACTACTCTGTAATTTCTGATGCGCACCTTACAACCTTTTTTAAACAAAGATGTAACATTTTCAATTCTCCAGTCCTCTGGCAACCCCCCAAGCCGAGAGAAGACTGGAAGATTCTGTCCAGCACCCTTCCAATTTCCATTCTCACTTCCTTCAATATCCTTGGATGCATCTCAGCCAGTTCTGGTGCCTTGTTAACTTTCAGTACCCACAGTTTATCCAACACTTCCTCTGTGTCAATTTTGACATTTCGAGGGACAGACGTTCCTCATCTGTCACCATAAGAACATAAGAACTAGGAGCAGGAGTCGGCCATCTGGCCCCTCGAGCCTGCTCCGCCATTCAATGAGATCATGGCTGATCTTTTGTGGACTCAGCTCCACTTTCCAGCCCGAACACCATAACCCTTAATCCCTTTATTCTTCAAAAAACTATCTATCTTTACCTTAAAAACATTTAATGAAGGAGCCTCAACTGCTTCACTGGGCAAGGAATTCCATAGATTCACAACCCTTTGGGTGAAGAAGTTCCTCCTAAACTCAGTCCTAAATCTACTTCCCCTTATTTTGAGGCTATGCCCCCTAGTTCTGCTTTCACCTGCCAGTGAAAACAACCTGCCCGCATCTATCCTATCTATTCCCTTCATAATTTTATATGTTTCTATAAAATCCCCCCTCATCCTTCTAAATTCCAACGAGTACAGTCCCAGTCTACTCAACCTCTCCTCGTAATCCAACCCCTTCAGCTCTGGGATTAACCTAGTGAATCTCCACTGCACACCTTCCAGTGCCAGTACGTCCTTTCTCAAGTAAGGAGACCAAAACTGAATACAATACTCCAGGTGTGGCCTCACTAACACCTTATGCAATTGCAGCATAACCTCCCTAGTCTTAAACTCCATCCCTCTAGCAATGAAGGACAAAATTCCATTTGCCTTCTTAATCACAATAGCCTGGGTAATGTCTACTTCATAGAACATAGAACAGTACAGCACAGAACAGGCCCTTCGGCCCTCGATGTTGTGCCGAACAATGATCACCCCACTTAAACCCACGTAACCCGTATACCTGTAACCCAACAATCCCCCCATTAACCTTACACTACGGGCAATTTAGCATGGCCAATCCACCTAACCCACACATCTTTGGACTGTGGGAGGAAACCGGAGCACCCGGAGGAAACCCACGCGCACACGGGGAGGACGTGCAGACTCCACACAGACAGTGACCCAGCCGGGAATCGAACCTGGGAACCTGGAGCTGTGAAGCATTGATGCTAACCACCATGCTACCGTGAGGCCCCAATGACCTTTCCTTGGTAAAGACTCTACTTCCTTGGAGAGTCAGTACTGAGAGAGCGCTGCACAGTCTTGGGGATAGTACTGAGGCAGTGCTGCACTCAGAAGGCAGTACTGATGGAGTGCTGCACTGTCAGAGGGTCAGTACTGATGGAGTGCTGCACTGTCAGAGGGTCAGTACTGAGGGAGTGCCGCACTGTCAGAGGGTCAGTACTGAGGGCGTGCTGCACTGTCAGAGGGACAGTACTGAGGGAGTGCTGCACTGTCAGAGGGTCAGTACTGATGGAGTGCTGCACTGTCAGAGGGTCAGTACTGATGGAGTGCTGCACTGTCAGAGGGTCAGTACTGAGGGAGTGCTGCACTGTCAGAGGGTCAGTACTGATGGA
Organism: Scyliorhinus canicula; assembly: GCF_902713615.1. Taxonomy (NCBI): domain Eukaryota; kingdom Metazoa; phylum Chordata; class Chondrichthyes; order Carcharhiniformes; family Scyliorhinidae; genus Scyliorhinus; species Scyliorhinus canicula. The sequence goes on from NC_052159.1 coordinate 4,079,730, forward strand.
GTGCTGCACTGTCAGAGGGTCAGTACTGAGGGAGTGCCGCACTGTCAGAGGGTCAGTACTGAGGGCGTGCTGCACTGTCAGAGGGACAGTACTGAGGGAGTGCTGCACTGTCAGAGGGTCAGTACTGATGGAGTGCTGCACTGTCAGAGGGTCAGTACTGATGGAGTGCTGCACTGTCAGAGGGTCAGTACTGAGGGAGTGCTGAACTATCAGAGGATCAGTACTGAGGGAGTGCCGCACTGTCAGAGGGTCAGTACTGCGGGAGCGCCGCACTGTCAGAGGGTCAGTACTGAGGGATTGAGGGGCAGCACGGTGGCGCAGTGGGTTAGCATTGCTGCCTACGGCGCTGAGGACCTGGGTTCGAATCCCGGCCCTGGGTCACTGTCCGTGTGAAGTTTGCACGTTCTCCCCGTGTCTGCGTGGGTTTCACCCCCACAACCCAAAAAGATGTGCAGGGTAGGTGGATTGGCCATGCTAAATTGCCCCTTAATTGGAAAAAATAATTGGGTACTCTACATTTATTTAAAAAAATTTTTTTTAAAGTACTGAGGGATTGATGCACTGTCGGACAGTCACGACCGAGGGGGAGCTGCAATGTTGCATGACTGTCTTTCAGTTTAAGCTGAGGCCCGGAATGTCCTCTCAAGTGCACATGACTAACTAGTTGTTTGTGGGATCTTGTTGTTCATTCATTGGCTGTCATGTTTCCTGTGGTATAACAGGGACTACACGTCAAAAATACTTCACCGGCTGTGAAACACTGAGATCAGAGGATATGAAAGGCACTATATAAATGCAGCGCTTTTCTTTAATCACCTTGGAATGTTATATTATTAGTGGTGCTCGATAAATGTAAGTTGTTGATGATCAAGAGTATAAATGCTGGATATCTCTGGCTGTCTCCCCCTCCCCTTCCATTCATTACCCAAATGTAACAGTTCTGTTGAGGTCCCAGCTTTTTAGTATCAGGAATCACAGCGCAGGTGAGGAATGTAACAGGGGTCCCACCCTCACAAACTCGACCCCAGCTTTTCCCCACGCATATCTCACTCTTCAGGGGCCATACTCTGAGAGGACTTTGATGACCATGGATTTCCATTGGGTTGGAGATGCTTGACAAAGTACTGCAGTGATTTACTGTTACCTTCTGCAGCCTGGCTGATCAGGAAACTCCCACTCTTTCCGCCTGCCATCAGCTGTGTTGGAGTATCTACAGGCTTATCACATGGGGAAGATATTAGGAAATTGGGTCCAGATGTAGTCGGCAATTTAGGGGTTAAACAGACTGCGGGAGGGAGGGGTGAAACGTACTAGCATAGAGTCAGGATAAGCTTGGCATGATTAACATTGTCCCATTCAGACTTAAGCTTCAATAAGTCCCCCCATATCCTTCTAAACTCCAACGAGCACAGACCCAGAGTCTTCAACCGTTCCTCGTATGACAAGCTGTTCATTCCAGGGATTAACTTACTTAACAGTCTCCTATGCAGCACCTTGTCAAAGGCGTTCTGGAAATCTAAATAAATCACGTCCACTGATTCTTCTTTGTCTAACTTCCTTATTACCTCCTCAAAGAACTCTTAACAGATTTACCAGACATGACCTCCCTTTGACAAAGCCGTGCTGACTCAGTCCTATTTTACCATGCATTTCCAAGTACTCCACGATCTCATCTTTAATAATAGACTCTAAAATCTTACCAATGACCGAAGTCAGGCTAACCGGCCTATAATTTCCTGTCTTCTGCCTCTCTCCCTTCTTAAACAGTGGTGTTACATTAGCCACTTTCAGTCCTCTGGGACCCTTCCTGCCTCCAGTATTTCCTGAATGATCATCATCAATGCCTCCATAATCTCCTCAGATATCTCTTTTAGGATCCTGGGGTGTAGTCCATCTGGTCCAGTGATTTATCCACCTTCAGATCTTTCAGTTTCCCCAGAACCTTCTTAGTAATGGCCACTGCACTCACCTCTGCCCCCTGGTTCTCCTGGAGCTCTGGCATCCCACTGGTGTCTTCCACCGTAAAGACTGATGCAAAGTAACTATTCAGTTCCTCTGCCATTTCTTTGTTTCCTATTATTACTTCTCCAGCCATGTTTTCCAGTGGGCCAATGCCTATTTTTGCCTCTCTCTTACCTTTTATATATTGAAAGAAACTCTTCCTATCTTTTTTTATATTATTAGCTAGCTTGATATTTCATCTTCTCACCCCTTATTGCTTTTTTAGTTGTCCTCTGCTTGCTTTTAAATCCTTGCCACTTTGTATGCTTTTCTTTAGCTTTTAAGCTGTCCTTGACTTCCCTCGTCAGCCATGGATGCCTTGTCCTGCCCTTAGCATGTTTCCTCCTCCTTGGAATTTCTGCTGTGCCTCCCGAATAACCCCCAAAACTCCTGCCATTGCAGTTCCAGTTTTCCCTGCTCGTCTCCTTTTCCAATCAACTCTGGCCAGCTCCTCCCTCATGTCTTTGTAGTTACCCTTATTTAATTGTAATATTGTTACATCTGATTGCAGCTTCTCACTCTCAAACTGCAGGGTAAATTCTATCATATTATGGTCACCGCTTCCTACGGGTTCCTTCACCTTAAGTTCCCTAATCAAGTCTGCCTCATTATACATCACCAAATCCAATATTGCCTGTTCCCTAGTAGGCTCTGTCACAAGCTTCTCCAAAAAAGCATCTCTAACATTCCACAAATTCCTTTTCTTAGGATCCACTACCAATCTGATTTTCACAGTCCACGTCCATATTGAAGTCCCCCATGATTATTGTGATATTGCCTTTATACATGCTTTCTCTACCTCCTGATTTATTTTCTACCCCACATCCTGACTACTGATCGGGGGCCTGTACATAACTCCCATCAGGGTCTTTTTACCTTTGCGATTCCTCAACCCTACCCACAGAGATTCTATGCCTTCTAATCCTATATCGTTCCTTGCTATCGATTTAACTTCATTCCTCACTAACAATGCAACCCCGCCCATCTGCCTGTCCTTTCGATAGGACACATATCCTTGGATATTTAGATCCCAGCCCGGTGTTCCAGCACCTTCCCTGCGGGAGTCACCAGCACGGGCTCCATCACCTCCTCCCCCCTCAGGGTGCTCGATGACCCCCCGGGCTACTCCGTTGGATGGGGGTGCGAGCGGAGCTATCCCCTGAGGCTCCCCTGCCACCTGGTACTGTCAGTCCTGGAGGCCCCCTGCCATCTCAACCAGGTCTGCATGCTCGCCGTCATGGAGCAGATCATCTGTGTCTGTGCCACATTGGCCAGTGCCTGGGCAATACCACTGATGCTCTCAGCCATGGCCTGCTGTGACTGGGCCACGCTGAGGAGCTCCGCAGCAATGTCCAAGTGACCCTGGCACATGGCTGCCCATGAAATGAAATGAAAATCGCTTATTGTCACGAGTATGTTTCAATGAAGTTACTGTGAAAAGCCCCTGTTCGGGGAGGCTGGGAAGGGAATCGAACCGTGCTGCTGGCCTGCTTTAAAAGCCAGCGATTGAGCTCAGTGAGCTAAACCAGCCCGTGTGAGTGTGCAGCCTTCCTAGGCCTTGGCCACTCCCGCACAGAGTGCCTCTAGCCTTGGATATGCTGATCCATGGCCGAAACCCTCACCCCCAAGGCCTCCACCATGGACACCACCCGTGCGGTGTTGGCCTGGGTGGAACATTGTCGGCTCCACCTCCTGCTGCTGCACCCGGTTGGACTCCTCCAACTGCACCTGCAGGTACTAGTTGCTCGCTGACATCCTCTCATGTAGTCCCTCGCTCTGCGACTGCATCTCCACAATGAATTGGACTGTCCGTTCCAGAAGTCCGAAACCCATCTGGACGGCAGCTAGTCCCTGGCATTGACCTGCCCTCCGACCATCCACCCCTTCGGGTGTTCCTACCTCCACCTTCTATATCGGATCAGCTGTGTGGTGCGCCCCAGGAGCCGCTTCACTAAAGTGTTAAATCGCGGTGAGAGTCTCTGGGATGGAAGAAGATGTTGGAGACAGCTGTGACGGAAAATCTGCATCTTCCTCGGACTCGAGCTCTGGGTGTCAGATCTATGACTCGTGCCCGTATCATTATCATTGTCGCTGGTCAGCACCTGGGGTTGTGGCTGTGGGTGGGTTGGGGGATACCAAAAGGGCCCGTCCCACCAACAGCAAGTCCTGAAAAACAGGACGACGCATGATTAGACCAGGGGCCAGTGTTTGGGAGGGGGGAATAGGGGTGGTGGAGCAGGATGACAAGGGTGGAGCAGGCGTGATGTGGGGGTGAGAAGACTTCCGCCGCAGAAACATTTTAAGGATTTTATTTGTGAGGGTAATGTTTACTCATGTGTACAAGGTGGAGTAGGTCAGGAGATTAAGATACAGGAACAAGTCAATCTTTAATGGTGAGCGATAAGGAGATGTGGGGTTTGGAAGGCACATTGTCAGAAAAGGTGGTAATATGTGGGGCTGGTGGTGAGAGCAGCAGTGTGTCACTATGTAAGGTAAGATTAGAGAGTCTGGTGAAAAGTAATGAAGTGGTAGTAGGAATAGTAGAGAACATATCAGTGACGGGTACAATTCATCCTGGGTAATGATGTAGCTCGATCACAGGTGGGAGTCTGCTGTAGTTGAAAAGCTGGTGGAAAGTCAAACAACAGAGATGTTGCAAGAAGTGTATCCAGGAGTATTTCCTGATTTTGTGGTCACCCGATCACAGGCTGAGACAGGAGGAAGAGAACTCCAGGATTACTGATAGGCTGAGATCCAATTGTCAGACACCAACTTTTATGTCTTTAGTTTAAGCAAGTTGGTTGAATTACAACAAAAACATTCAGAGATAAAGAAGTTATACCAGAAAGCATACATGGAAATGGAATGTGAGTGTATACTGGAATGTTATTACATTATAAATAAGGTATTGATGTGAAAATGGAGACCTGTACATAATCAAGCAGATGAAAAATGGGCAGAAGTTCATCAAGTCAGATTATTAGTGGTTATAGAAAGGAAGTTTTGAGTGGGGCACATGAATTCCAGTAGAAGGTCATTTAGGGGTGAGGAAGACTGAAGCAAAAATACAAAAAATTTCATTCGCCTGGACTGCATAAGGATGTAGTTGAATTTTTCCATAAATGTCACGTCAGGTAATAGGGAAACCTCACTCGGTATTAAAACCAGCACTTTTAGTGCCCATTCCGCATTTGATGAACCATTAAAAGATTTAGTGGACCTTAGCAGATTGAAAGAAATCTGAGTGAGGTGAGTTATTTGAAAGAACGCCAGACAGAATGAGGTCGCACAGTGTGTCAGGTTCATAAAGTTATTTTGATAGAGAAAGGACGGAGGAAGTATTCATCGTTGTAACTTAGGGAGGAGATAAATCAAGACAATTCTGAATTTCACATTCCTCAAATTAGATTGGAGAATGAGGAAACATTCAAAAATTGGGATAGATTATGGAGTTACCTTCTGGAGGAAAATCAAAATGACCTAAAACAGTCATTAAAATCACAGAGCTGTGTGGGGGGAGGGTAACCTGGGATGTACAAAAGTAATTACGCAGGATATAGTTATCTGAAAAGATGTTCCCATTAAACAACACCTATGCGAGCTCAATCTGCTAATCAGGTACAAACAGAGCTGGCTGATTCGCGTAAACAAAAAATAGAACTCCTTGACAGAGTGAATGGAGAACTTGAAGGCTACGGAAGCAGCTGACATAGGAACTTCATCCAGTAGGGTGCTGTTTCCAAGGGCCAGTGCAGACCCGATGGGCTGAATGGCCTCCTTCTGCACTGTAAATTCTATGAGAAAGCTAGTCTGGAAAGGTAGATTCTGATGAAAGCCGAGATCCAGCACCAGATTGCACAGGAACTCAAACCTACCAGCAATGACCTGCATGAGATCGAAGAGCAGCAACCACAGCAAGATGGAGAGCTACTCTCAAGGTAGCAGGTTGTAATGAAAGGAATTGTGGAGCTCCAGGAGCACTCAAATTCCGATCATATTGGTGACACAGGAAGTGATGAGACTGGGATCTGGTCAGGAGGAACGGGTGAAGGATTAAAGCTGTCTTCCCGTTTCAGTGAGAGCCTCGTCCGTGGTGGAATACCGAATCTGGAGGCTGAAGAGCTGATACAAATGTAGCCAGAATAATCAGCAAACCTTTCAACATGCAATGACTGGTGTTTGACACTGTCCAAATAGACCACCTTTCATCAATTATTTTGCTTAGCCTCAACGGACAGCAAAAGAAGCTAGAAACAAAACCTTTGATGATTGTGATGGACTGATAATGAATGCTGCAACAATGATCAACAATGTTATGCGATCAAGTGGGAAACTCAGCTGGTAAAACCAGACAACTGTATGTGACAGAGTTATTGATGAAGTTTTGTTGAGTAAAAGTATGGAGACTGTCACCGAGACCACGTTTAGGTCTGATAGCACCAAGAGTACGTGGACAGAATTAACGCAAAGTGTCTGAAAGAAAATGTGATTGCTGATACCCTATCATGACAGTGAGATGGAAAAAGACTATATTGGACTATATTCATGTGAAGTTTGCTTGTTTCAAAATGAAAAAAATAATGCGTACTGTATTTGCCACGCTAAATTGCCCCTTAATTGGAAAAAATAATCGGGTACTCTAAATTTAAAAAAACAGAAAAATAATTGATGGTTCATTTTTTCCTCTAGGAAGGGAGGTATTAGGAAATTGGGTCCAGAAACGAGATTCCAACGTAGCAGGCAATTTAGGGGTTAAACAGGCTGGATTGGGGGGGGGGGGGGGGGGGGGGGGGAGAAGAGAAAATCTGCTAGCAGTCAGAGATATACACCCACACCCCAGTTACACAGTCCCGTTCAGATTTAAACTCGTTAGTGGGAATACACGGGATGGCCTGGTTCAGAAATGGTGAGTCACTCGAGATCCATTGTTCTTCGGGACACGCCTGTCTGACCAGCCATTAGTCTATTACAGAGTCCGATGGCATGTTTGTCCATCAATGGGAGGTTAGTTGCATATCAATAGCATGGCTCTGTTGTATATATGGGAGTAGGATATCAGCCAAGATAGCGATAATAGGTTCAAGCTTGGAAACCCCAGAGAACCTTTGGTTGAGGGGCTGGGCAGAGCTTAGAGAGAGAAGGAATGCTGTTTTAAACAGTTACAGGAGAAGGCTTCGGAAATCAACCAAGAAGGTCATGAAAGCTTTGGAAAAGGGGTTCAGAACGACTGTCCCGACCGCAAGAAAAATTGCTTTGGAAATGCAAGTATTGCCTTTGTCTACCTGTGAAAGTGACACGTAAGCTGCATGTTCTGTTACAGTGGTGTTTAATGGGAACTAGTGTTACGATTAAGAAACTGCATGTAATTTGCTATTGTCAGGGTTGAAGTTTGAAAGTTTAAATGTTTTATTTTTTTTTAAAATTTAGATCTTTTTCCAATTAAGGGGCATTTTAACGTGGCCAATCCACCTACCTGACACATCTTTGGGTTGTGGTGGTGAAACCCACGCAAACACGGGGAGAATGTGCAAACTCCACTCGGACAGTGACCCAGAGCCGGGATCGAACATGGGACCTCGGAGCCATGAGGCAGCAATGCTAACTACTGCGCCACCGCGCTGCCCTATTTTCTTTTGTTTTAATAAAGTTTGTTTATAAAATAACCAAACCCTCTTTCTTATATTATCACTCCTGGAACGAATCGATCTTTCCACTCCAGCTTAAAACTTAAAAACGTTGGGGTCCTTGATCAGTCTCGTGGCCACTGTTGAGAGCTGACCAGACATCCATAACAGGCAATGTTATGTTTGCTGCTCCCCATGCTGGTTCTTCCTAACCAACCCACATTTCTCCAGGTGGCTTCTAATTCTATCCTGAATAATTGTTTCTCGAAGCTAGTCTGCTACTAATGTTAAACTGACTGGTCTGTAATTACTGGGGCTAACCGTACAACTTTTTTAAACAAGGGGGTAACATTTTCAATTCTCCAGTCCTCTGGCACCGTTCCTCAGTCTAGAGAAGACCAAATATAATAATCTTTATTAGTGTCACAAGTAGGCTTACATTAAGACTGCAATGAAGTTACTGTGAAAATTCCCCTAGTCGCCACATTCCGGCGCCTGTTCGAGTACACAGAGGGAGCATTCAGAATGTCCAATTCACCTAACAGCACGTCTTTCGGGACGTGTGGGAGGAAACCGGAGCACCCGGAGGAAACCCACGCAGACACAGGGAGAACATGCAGCATCCGCACAGACAGTGACCCAGCGGGGAATCGAACCCGGGATGCTGGAGCTAACAGTGCTAACCACTGTGCTACCATGTCACTCACAGGTAAACAGTGATATGCATCATACCCAGTCTTTGGCTTTCAGTTCCAGAGACGATACATCTGCAAACACTATGAAACCAGTTTCTTTAATTATTTGGAGAAGGGCAGCCACTAACCACAGGAAGGATATTCAGCGTTTAAATGGTTTCTCAAAGATATGTCCCAAAAGGTCATTTGTATTTAAGACATGTCCAGACCATTCAGCTGCAATGGTGCAAAATAGTTTTTTTAATAAATAATTAATAACAATTTAAAACTTTTATAAAGATGCTTATTGGATTCTGACCCAGGCAATTCCAAGACTCAACAGTGTCAGCGTTTTTCCTTTCACGATTCCGGAGCAGACGCAAAATATGCAAAGGCACCGTCTGATAATAGAATTCAGACACGACCCCCTGTCTCAAGCTGGGATATCGAAGGACCATAACAGATCCCCAACCCTATTGAAGGGTCAGTCAGTCGCACAATGACAGGGCCGCACTATCGAGGCGCCAGTCAGTCAGTGACACAGTGACAGGGATGCACTATCGAGGGGGTCAGTGACACAATGACAGGGCAGCACTATCGAGGCGCCAGTCAGTGACACAGTGACAGGGTCACACCATCGAGCGGTCAGTCAGTGACACAGTGACAGGGCAGCACTATCGAGGGGTCAGTCAGTGACACAGTGACAGGGCCGCATTATCGAGGGGTCAGTCAGTCAGTGACACAGTGACAGGGATGCAGGGATTGAGCAGGAAGCCGAGAGATTATCAGGCTGTGTTATGATCCACCCAATGCCAGACGTGGAGGGAGCAGTCATCTGCGGTTGAGAGTAGGACTCGCCGCTTCCACGGGTGCCAGGCGTGTCTCGTGATCAGTGGGATCTTTTCCTCAGCCTCTGGAGCGATGACACTGTGACCTCGATGGACAAAGGTCGGCTCCGCCTGGCCGGCTCCTGCCAACCACGAGCTGGTGTCGTAAACGTGAACTGTCCCATTGAAACCTGCGACAGTCAGAAAAATAACAATCACCATGACTGAACGGAGACATCAAATGTTCATGAACAAAGAACAAGAACAAAGAAAAGTACAGCACAGGAACAGGCCCTTCAGCCCTCCAAGCCTGTGCCGACCATGCTGCCCGTCTAAACTAAAATCTTCTACACTTCCGGGGTCCGTATCCCTCTATTCCCATCCTATTCATGTATTTGTCAAGATGCCCCTTAAATGTCACTATCGTCCCAGCTTCCACCACCTCCTCCGGCAGCGAGTTCCAGGCACCCACTACCCTCTGTGTAAAAAAAAACTTACCTCGTACATCTACTCTAAACCTTGCCCCTTGCACCTTAAACCTATGCCCCCTGGTAATTAACACCTCTACCCTGGGGAAAAGCCTCTGACTATCCACTCTGTCTATGCCCCTCATAATTTTGTAGACCTCTATCAGGTCACCCCTCAACCTCCGTCATTCCAGTGAGAACAAACCGAGTTTATTCAACCTCTCCTCATAACTAATGCCCTCCATACCAGGCAACATGCTGTAAATCTCTTCTGCACCCTCTCTAAAGCCTCCACATCATTCTGGTAGTGTGGCAACCAGAATTGAACACTATAGAACAAAGAAAATTACAGCACAGGAACAGGCCCTTCGGTCCTCCCAGCCTGCGCCGATCCAGATCCTTTATCTAAACCTGTCTCCTATTTTCCAAGGTCTACTTCCCTCTGTTGCCGCCCGTTCATATACCTGTCTAGATGCCTCTTAAATGATGCTATCATGCCCACCTCTACCACCTCCGCTGGTAAAGCTCTTCTGCACCCTCTCTAAAGCCTCAGCATCCTTCTGGTAGTGCGGCGACCAGAATTGAACACTATACGTGGCCTAACTAAGGTTCTATACAGCTGCAACATGACTTGCCAATTCTCATACTCAATGCCCCAGCCAATGAAGGCAAGCATGCCGTATGCCTTCTTGACTACCTTCTCCACCTGTGTTGCCCCTTTCAGTGACCTGTGGACCTGTACACCTAGATCTCTCTGACTTTCAATACTCTCGAGGGTTCTACCATTCACTGTATATTCCTTACCTGCATTAGACCTTCCAAAATGCATTCCCTCACATTTGTCCGGATTAAACTCCATCTGCCATCTCTCCGCCCAGTCTCCAAACAATCTAAATCCTGCTGTATCCTCTGACAGTCCTCATCGCTATCCGCAATTCCACCAACCTTTGTGTCGTCTGCAACTTACTAATCAGACCAGTTACATTTTCCTCCAAATCATTTATATATACTACGAACAGCAAAAGGTCCCAGCACTGATCCCTGCGGTCACTGAAAGGGGCAACACAGGTGGAGAAGGTAGTCAAGAAGGCATACGGCATGCTTGCCTTCATTGGCCACTAGTCACAGCCCTCCAATTAGAAAAGCACCCTTCCATTACTACTCTCTGCCTTCTATGACCTAGCCAGTTCTGTATCCATCTTGCCAGCTCACCCCTGATCCCGTGTGACTTCACCTTTTGTACCAGTGTACCATGAGGGACCTTGTCAAAGGCCTTACTGAAGTCCATATAGACAACATCCACTGCCCTACCTGCATCAATCATCTTTGAGACCTCTTCGAAAAACTCTATCAAGTTAGTGAGACACGACCTCCCCTCCCATGCTGACTCTCACTAATACATCCATTTGCTTCCAAATGGGAGTAGATCTCGAAGAATTCTCTCCAGTAATTTCCCTACCACTGACGTAAGGCTCACCGGCCTGTAGTTCCCTGGATTCATCGGACGGGGTATTGAGTACAAGAGTAGGCAGGTCATGTTACAGTTGTATAGGACTTTGGTTAGGCCACATTTGGAATACTGCGTGCAGTTCTGGTCGCCACATTACCAGAAGGACGTGGATGCTTTGGAGAGGGTGTAGAGGAGGTTCACCAGGATGTTGCCTGGTATGGAGGGTTCTAGCTATGAAGAAAGGCTGGATTATCCTTGCTACCCTTCTTAAACAAAGGAACAACATTGGCTATTCTCCAGTCCACTGGGACATCACCTGAAGACAGTGAGGATCCAAAGATTTTTGTGAAGGCCTCAGCAAATTCTTCTCTAGCCTCCTTCAGTATTCTGGGGTAGATCCCATCAGGCCCTGGGGACTTATCTACAGTAATATTTTTCAAGACGCCCAACACCTCGTCTTTTTGGATCTCAATGTGACCCAGGCTATCTACACACAATTCTCCAGACTCAACATGAAATGAAAATGAAAAATGAAAATCGCTTATTGTCACGAGTAGGCTTCAATGAAGTTACTGTGAAAAGCCCCTAGTCGCCACATTCCGGGGAGGCTGGTACGGGAATTGAACCGTGCTGCTGGCCTGCTTGGTCTGCTTTAAAAGCCAGCGATTTAGCCTGGTGAGCTAAACCAGCCCCTGAACATCCACCAATTCCTTCCCTTTGGTGAATACTGATGCAAAGTATTCATTTAGTGCCTCGCCCATTTCCTCTGGCTCCACACATAGATTCCCTTGCCTATCCTTCAGTGGGCCAACCCTTTCCTGGCTACCCCGTGTAGAAAGCCTTGGGATTTTCCTTAACCCTATTTGCCAATGACTTTTCGTGACCCCTTCTAGCCCTCCTGACTCCTTGCTTAAGTTCCTTCCTACTTTCCTTATATTCCACACAGGCTTCGTCTGTTCCAAGCCTTCTAGCCCTGACAAATGCCTCCTTTTTCTTTTTGACGAGGCCTACAATATCTCTCGTTATCCAAGGTTCATGAAATTTGCCGTATTTATCCTTCTTCCTCACAGGAACATGCCGGTCCTGAATTCCTTTGAACTGACACTTGAAAGCCTCCCACATGTCAGCTGTTGATTTATCCTCAAACATCCGCCCCCAATCTAGGTTCTTCAGTTCCTGCCTAATATTGTTATAATTAGCCTTCCCTCAATTTAGCACATTCACCCTAGGGCCACTCTTATCCTTGTCCACCAGCACTTTAAAACTTACTGAATTGTGGTCACTGTTCCCAAAATGCTCCCCTACTGAAACTTCTCCCACCTGGCCGGGCTCATTCCCCAATACCAGGTCCAGTACAGCCCCTTCCCTAGTTGGACTGTCTACATATTGTTTTAAGAAGCCCTCCTAGATGCTCCTTACAAACTCTGCCCCGTCTAAGCCCCAGGCACTAAGTGAGTCCCAGTCAATATTGGGGAAGTTGAAGTCTCCCATCACAACAACTCTGTTGTTTTTACTCTTTTCCAAAATTTGTCTACCTATCTGCTCCTCTATCTCTCGCTGGCTGTTGGGTGGCCTGTAGTAAACCCCCAACATTGTGACTGCACCCTTCTTATTCCTGATTTCTACCCATATAGCCTCGCTGCCCTCTGAGGTATCCTCCCGTAGTACAGCTGTGATATTCTCCCTAACCAATAGCGCAACTCCTCCACCCCTTTTACATCCCCATCTATCCTGCCTGAAACATCTAAATCCTGGAACGTTTAGCTGCCAATCCTGTCCTTCCCTCAACCAGGTCTCTGTAATGGCAACAACGTCATAGTTCCAAGCACTAATCCAAGCTCTAAGTTCATCTGCCTTACCTGTTATACTTCTTGCATCAAAACATATGCACTTCAGGCCACCAGACCCACTGTGTTCAGCAACATCTGCCTGTCTGCTCTTCCTCAGAACCATACTGGCCCTATTCCCTAGTTCTCCCTCAATGCTTTCACCTTCTGACCTATTGCTCCGGTGCCCACCCCCCGCCATACTAGTTTAAACCCTCCCATGTGACACTGGCAAACCTCACGGCCAGGATATTTATGCCTCTCCAGGTTAGATGCAACCCGTCCTTCTTATACAGGTCACATCTGCCCCAGAAGAGCTTCCAGTGGTCCAGATAACTGAAACCCTCCTTCCTACACCAGCTGTTTAGCCACGTGTTTAGCTGCTCTATCTTCCTATTTCAAGCCTCACTGGCACGTGGCACAGGGAGTAATCCCGAGATTACAACCCTAGTGGTCCTGTCTTTTAACTTTCTTCCCAGCTCCCTGAACTCCAGCTGCAGGACCTCATGCCCCTTCCTGCCTATGTCGTCAGTACCAATATGTACAACGACCTCTGCCTGTTTGCCCTCCCCCTTCAGGATGCCCGCTACCCGTTCGGAGACATCCTGGACCCTGGCACCAGGAAGGCAACATACCATCCTGGACTCTCTTTGACGTCCACAGAAGCGCCTATCTGTGCCCCTGACTATAGAGGCCCCTATGACTATTGCTCTTCTGCACTTTGACCCTCCCTTCTGAACATAAGTTGCCACGGCTCTGGCTGCTGCTGTTTTCCTCTGATGGGCTACACATCCGCCCCCCTCCTCATTCCTCTAGCCACACACCCCCGTCTTTGTGAGGGTGCAGATCCCTCACTCCCATCCTCCAGCAATTCAAGTGCTAACCATGAAATGGGACAGTGAGAGTCATCGTATTATTACACATTCTCATCGCCTCATTTCTCCTCGGCCTCTCGGCGAAGGTAAGAATGATAAAAGCGAGACATTGTTCTGGAGTTCAGGGGTCATTGGTTGAGTTAGATTTGGGTACAGAAGCAGCGGGCTGTTGGGATTTGCACCATCCCAGATGCCTTTCTAATCAACATTTTACATTTCTCACGGTCACAATTCCCAACAGTAGAGAGTGAGGGGAGGAGGGGCAACAGTCCCACTGTCCAAGGTTGACTATGTTTTTCTTTGGGAATATCTGTGTTCCGCTCCGGGCACAGCATCGCAGGAAGGAGATGTTGCCCGTGGTACGATCTGCATGTTTTCACTGATCCCATTCACCACCGATTTGGCAAATTAAGAGTTTTGCTGAGGACGTGACTAGTAAGGCGGGTAGGGAGGAACCAGGAGATTGTATTTACTGATATATGTTGGATTTCCAAGTCTCTCGATAAGGTGTCACACAAGACGTTAATGAACAAGATGCGGTTTTTTAGAGTCGGGGATGATGTTAATAACATGGATAAAGGAGTGGTTAACATATAGAATCAGAGCGTGGGCAGTGGTGGCTCATTTTCACTCAGGCAGGGAGTAGCAGAGAGCTAGAGGGATCAGTACTGAGACCTCAGATATTTACAATCCACATTAATGACCTCAACGAAGAAACAGAGTAAAATCTCAAACTTTGGTGATCACGTCAAGCCAAGTAAATGGGGAGATATGGGACACAGAGGCTGCAAGGGCAGGTTAAGTGAGTGGGTGACAAGATGACATGTGGAGTATACGATAGAGAAGTGTGAAATTATTCATGTTGGTCTTAAGAATAAAATAAAAAGCAGAATATTTAAAGGTGGGAAACTTGTAAGTGTCGCTGTTCAGAGAGAGTTGTGTGTACTTGTACAAGGAACACAGAAATTTAACAGGTGCAGCAAGCTTAGCCAGAGGGTGGTGAATCTGTGGAACTCTTTGCCGCAGAAGGCCGTGGAGGTCAATTCACTTTAAGATAGATAGGTTCTTGATTAATAAGGGGATCAGAGGTTATGGGGAGAAGGCAGGAGAATGGGGATGAGAAAAATATCAGCCATGATTGAATGGCGGAGCAGACTCGATGGGCCGAGTGGCCTAATTCTGCTCCTATGTCTTATGGGATTGGAGAACAAGAATGACGAGGTTTTGCTCCAGTTGTCCAGGGTTTCGGTGAGACCACATCTGGAACACTGGCCGCAGTTTTGGTCTCCACATTGTGGAAATGTCTTGGAGTCGGGACAGCGAAGGTTCACGAGGTTGGCCCCTGGGGTGAGGGAGGTGTCCTATGAGGAGAGGCTGAGTAAATGGGGTTTAGATTCTCTGGGGTTTAGAAGAATGATGATGATCTGAATGGAACATTCCGGATTCTGAGGGGGTTTGACGGGGGAGGGGGGAATTGAGGGATTGTTCCCGCTGGCCGGGGAATCTAAAACACGGGGTCATAGTCTCAGGATTCGGGGCCGATCATTTAGGACCGAGATGGGGAGAGATTTCCTCACTCCGAGGGTTGTGAATCTTTGGAATTCTCTATCCCAGAGGGTTGTGAATTTTGGGAAATCTGTACCCTGGAGCGTTGTGGATGC
The DNA here is from genome assembly GCF_902713615.1 of Scyliorhinus canicula. Classification (NCBI taxonomy): domain Eukaryota; kingdom Metazoa; phylum Chordata; class Chondrichthyes; order Carcharhiniformes; family Scyliorhinidae; genus Scyliorhinus; species Scyliorhinus canicula. The sequence goes on from NC_052159.1 coordinate 4,095,135, forward strand.
TCCATCGTTCAGGCTGGGATGGGCTGTCAAGAGAATTAAGGGATATGGGAAGTGGACAGGAAAGGACAGTTGAAGCCAAGATCAGTATTGAATGGCGGAGCAGGCTTGATAGTCCCGCTCCTGCCCCTGTTTCTTGTGTTATTGTGAAGGGGGCTGCAGGGCAAATCCACCAGAATACCCTGTACTACAGAAAGGGTGGAATTATATGGACGGATGGGAAAGACTGCCTGGATTGCTCTGACTATTATTCAGATTGAGGGATGATCAAATTGAGATGTTTCAGATGATTAAGGATTTGATAGGATCAACAGCTATTTTCTCTGATTGGCAGAGTTCAGAGCAAGGGGGCAGAACCTTCACCTTCAAAGCATACAAAGTGGCAAAGATTGGTATGAGAATAGAGGACTGGGAAATCTTTAGGGGGCAACAGAAAGCTACTAAAAAAGCTATAAAGAAAAGTAAGATAGAGTATGAGAGTAAACTTGCTCAAAATATAAAAACAGACAGTAAAAGTTTTTACAAATATATAAAACAAAAAAGAGCGGCTAGGTAAATATTGGTCCTTTAGAGGATGAGAAGGGAGTTTTAATAATGGGAGATGAGGAAATGGCTGAGGAACTGAACAGGTTTTTTGGGTCTGTCTTCACAGTGGAAGACACAAATAACATGCCAGTGACTGATAGAAATGAGGCTATGACAGGTGAGGACCTTGAGAGGATTGTTATCACTAAGGAGGTAGTGATGGGCAAGCTAATGGGGCTAAAGGTAGACAAGTCTCCTGGCCCTGATGGAATGCATCCCAGAGTGCTAAAAGAGATGGCTAGGGAAATTGCAACTTACTAATCAGACCAGTTACATTTTCCTCCAAATCATTTATATAGGAAATTTATGGAATTTAGGAAGATGCACTAGTGATAATTTACCGAAATTCACTAGACTCTGGGGTGGTCCCAGTGGATTGGAAATTAGCAAACGTGACACCACTGTTTAAAAAAGGAGGTAGGCAGAAAGCGGGTAATTATAGGCCAGTGAGCTTAACTTCGGTAGTAGGGAAGATGCTGGAATCTATCATCAAGGAAGAAATAGCGAGGCATCTGGATAGAAATTGTCCCATTGGGCAGACGCAGCATGGGTTCATAAGGGGCAGGTCGTGCCTAACTAATTTAGTGGAATTTTGTGAGGACATTACCAGTGCAGTAGATAACGGGGAGCCAATGGATGTGGTATATCTGGATTTCCAGAAAGCCTTTGACAAGTTGCCACACAAAAGGTTGCTGCATAAGATAAAGATGCATGGTATTAAGGGTAAAGTGGTAGCATGGATAGAGGATTTGTTAATTAATAGAAAACAAAGAGTGGGGATTAATGGGTGTTTCTCTGGTTGGCAATCAGTAGCTAGTGGTGTCCCTCAGGGATCCGTATTGGGCCCACAATTGTTCACAATTTACATAGATGATTTGGAGTTGGGGACCAAGGGCAATGTGTCCATGTTTGCAGATGACACTAATATGAGTGGTAAAGTGAAAAGTGCAGAGGATACCGGAAGTCTGCAGAGGGATTTGGATAGGTTAAGTGAATGGGCTATGGTCTGGCAGATGGAATACAATGTTGACAAATGTGAGGTTATCCATTTTGGTAGGAATAACAGCAAACAGGATTATTATTTAAACAATAAAATATTAAAGCATGCTGCTGTGCAGAGAGACCTGGGTGTGCTAGTGCACGAGTCACAAGAAGTTGGTTTACAGGTGCAACAGGTGATTAAGGCGAATGGAATTTTGTCCTTCATTGCTAGAGGGATGGAGTTTAAGACTAGGGAGGTTATGCTGCAATTGTATACGGTGTTAGTGAGGCCACACCTGGAGTATTGTGTTCAGTTTTGGTCTCCTTACTTGAGAAAGGACGTACTGGCACTGGAGGGTGTGCAGAGGAGATTCACTAGGTTAATCCCAGAGTTGAAGGGGTTGGATTACGAGGAGAGGTTGAGTAGACTGGGACTGTACTCCAGGGAATTTAGAAGGATGAAGGGGGATCTTATAGAAACATTTAATATTATGAAGGGAATAGATAGGATAGATGCGGGCAGGTTGTTTCCACTGGCGGGTGAAAGCAGAACTAGGGGGCATAGCCTCAAAATAAGGGAAGTAGATTTAGGACTGAGTTTAGGAGGAACTTCTTCACCCAAAGGGTTGTGAATCTATGGAATTCCTTGCCCAGTGAAGCAGTTGAGGCTCCTTCATTAAATGTTTTTAAGGTAAAGATAGATAGTTTTTTGAAGAATAAAGGGATTAAGGGTTATGGTGTTCGGGCCAGAAAGTGGAGCTGAGTCCACAAAAGATCAGCCATGATCTCATTGAATGGCGGAGCAGGCTCGAGGGGCCAGATGGCCTACTCCTGCTCCTAGTTCTTATGTTCTTATGACACACACCCCCCCCCAGCCGCAATGACCCGCCCCCCCCCAGCCGGACTGACCCGCCCGCCCCCCTAAAGCCAGACTGACCCGCCCGCCCCCCTAAAGCCAGACTGACCCGCCAGCCCCCCTAAAGCCAGACTGACCCGCCAGCCCCCCTAAAGCCAGACTGACCCGCCCGCCCCCCTAAAGCCAGACTGACCAGCCCGCCCCCCTAAAGCCAGACTGACCAGCCCGCCCCCCTAAAGCCAGACTGACCCGCCCGCCCCCCTAAAGCCAGACTGACCCGCCCGCCCCCCTAAAGCCAGACTGACCCGCCCGCCCCCCTAAAGCCAGACTGACCCGCCCGCCCCCCAGCCAGACTGACCCGCCCCCTCCCCAGCCAGACTGACCCGCCCCCTCCAGCCAGACTGACCCGCCCCCTCCAGCCAGACTGACCCGCCCCCTCCAGCCAGACTGACCCGCCCCCTCCAGCCAGACTGACCCGCCCCCTCCAGCCAGACTGACCCGCCCCCTCCAGCCAGACTGACCCGCCCCCTCCAGCCAGACTGACCCGCCCCCTCCAGCCAGACTGACCCGCCCACCCCCCTAAAGCCAGACTGACCCGCCCACCCCCCTAAAGCCAGACTGACCCGCCCACCCCCCTAAAGCCAGACTGACCCGCCCACCCCCTCTAAAGCCAGACTGACCCGCCCACCCCCCTAAAGCCAGACTGACCCGCCCACCCCCCTAAAGCCAGACTGACCCACCCCCCTAAAGCCAGACTGACCCGCCCACCCCCCTAAAGCCAGACTGACCCGCCCACCCCCCTAAAGCCAGACTGACCCGCCCACCCCCCCTAAAGCCAGACTGACCCGCCCACCCCCCTAAGCCAGACTGACCCGCCCCCCCCCCCAGCCAGACTGACCCGCCCCCCCCAGCCAGACTGACCCGCCCCCTCCAGCCAGACTGACCCGCCCCCTCCAGCCAGACTGACCCGCCCCCTCCAGCCAGACTGACCCGCCCCTCCAGCCAGACTGACCCGCCCCTCCAGCCAGACTGACCCGCCCACCCCCCTAAAGCCAGACTGACCCGCCCACCCCCCTAAAGCCAGACTGACCCGCCCACCCCCCTAAAGCCAGACTGACCCGCCCACCCCCCTAAAGCCAGACTGACCCGCCCACCCCCCTAAAGCCAGACTGACCCACCCACCCCCCTAAAGCCAGACTGACCCCCCACCCCCCTAAAGCCAGACTGACCCGCCCACCCCCCTAAAGCCAGACTGACCCACCCCCCTAAAGCCAAACTGACCCGCCCACCCCCTCCAGCCAGACTGACCCTCCCCCTCCAGCCAGACTGACCCGCCCCCTCCAGCCAGACTGACCCGCCCCCTCCAGCCAGACTGACCCGCCCACCCCCCTAAAGCCAGACTGACCCGCCCACCCCCCTAAAGCCAGACTGACCCGCCCACCCCCCTAAAGCCAGACTGAACCCGCCCACCCCCCTAAAGCCAGACTGACCCGCCCACCCCCTAAAGCCAGACTGACCCGCCCACCCCCCCCAGCCAGACTGACCCGCCCACCCCCCTAAAGCCAGACTGACCCACCCACCCCCTAAAGCCAGACTGACCCACCCACCCCCTAAAGCAGACTGACCCGCCCCCTCACCAGACGACCCGCCCCTCCAGCCAGACTGACCCGCCCCCTCCAGCCAGACTGACCCGCCCCCTCCAGCCAGACTGACCCGCCCCCTCCAGCCAGACTGACCCGCCCCCTCCAGCCAGACTGACCCGCCCCCTCCAGCCAGACTGACCCGCCCCCTCAGCCAGACTGACCCGCCCCCTCCAGCCAGACTGACCCGCCCCCTCCAGCCAGACTGACCCGCCCCCTCCAGCCAGACTGACCCGCCCCCTCCAGCCAGACTGACCCGCCCCCTCCAGCCAGGACTGACCCGCGCCCTCCAGCCAGACTGACCCGCGCCCTCCAGCCAGACTGACCCGCCCCCTCCAGCCAGACTGACCCGCCCCCTCCAGCCAGACTGACCCGCCCCCACCAGCCAGACTGACCCACCCCCTCCAGCCAGACTGACCCACCCCCCCACCAGCCAGACTGACCCGCCCCCTCCAGCCAGACTGACCCGCCCCCTCCAGCCAGACTGACCCGCCCCCCTCCAGCCAGACTGACCCCCCCCCCCCCAGCCAGACTGACCCGCCCCCCTCCAGCCAGACTGACCCGCCCCCTCCAGCCAGACTGACCCGCCCCCTCCAGCCAGACTGCCCCGCCCCCTCCAGCCAGACTGCCCCGCCCCCTCCAGCCAGACTGACCCGCCCCCTCCAGCCAGACTGACCCGCCCCCTCCAGCCAGACTGACCCGCCCCCTCCAGCCAGACTGACCCGCCCCCTCCAGCCAGACTGACCCGCCCCCACCAGCCAGACTGACCCGCCCCCTCCAGCCAGACTGACCCGCCCCCTCCAGCCAGACTGACCCGCCCCCTCCAGCCAGACTGACCCGCCCCCTCCAGCCAGACTGACCCGCCCCCTCCAGCCAGACTGACCCGCCCCCCTCCAGCCAGACTGACCCGCCCCCTCCAGCCAGACTGACCCGCCCCCTCCAGCCAGACTGACCCGCCCCCTCCAGCCAGACTGACCCGCCCCCACCAGCCAGACTGACCCACCCCACCACCAGCCAGACTGACCCGTCCCCTCCAGCCAGACTGACCTGCCGCCCCAAGCCGGACTGACCCCCAGCCGGACTGATTCGCCCCCTCCAGCCAGACTGACCCGCCCCCTCCAGCCAGACTGACCCACCCCCTCCAGCCAGACTGACCCACCCCCTCCAGCCAGACTGACCCACCCCACCACCAGCCAGACTGACCTGTCCCCTCCAGCCAGACTGACCTGCCGCCCCAAGCCGGACTGACCCCCAGCCAGACTGACCCGCCCCTCCCCAAGCCGGACTGACCCCCAGCCGGACTGACCCGCCCCTCCCCAAGCCGGACTGACCCCCAGCCGGACTGACCCGCCCCTCCCCAAGCTGGACTGACCCCCAGCCGGACTGACCCGCCCCTTGCTGGTCCTATATATCCTCCCAACATCCAGAATCCACGTACCAGACACTGCGAGATGATCCTGAAGATAGGGTGCCCAGGTCAGGCTGAGGTAGTCACTGTTTGATACAGCAGTGGGAATCACCAGCTCTGCAAGGCCCAGGGTTCTGCTCAGGTCTCGATAATCACTCAGCAACACTCGCCCATCCGAACACAGCCTGGCCACCTTCGAGTGGCCAGGTGCCCACCCCATTGTCCAATGGCAGCCATCTTCCCTACTCACAGGTACATCAGAACATCCAATCAGGCTTGGGCGCTGCCGGCTATCAGCCAACCACAGGTGACCTTTCCGGGAGCAGACTGAAAAGGTGAAATGATCCAGAAACTCCAGGTCACTGATTGGCTCTGGTTCACAACCACCTGCCCCTGAGGAGACAATTAACAAACATCCCCATTAGATAGGATCCAACATCAGTGTTCATTCCATAATCTAACCCCAACCAGCAAGTCAGTCTTCAACTACTTCACTCCCACGGTATCGACTCGCAGTGGACACAAACCCTTCCCATTCTTTCCCACTGTACACAATCCCAATAGACACAAACCCCTTCCCATTCTTTCCCACTGTACACAATCCCAATAGACACAAACCCCTTCCCATTCATTCCCATTGTACACAATCCCAACAGACACAAACCCCTTCCCATTCTTTCCCACTGTACACCTTCCCAATGGATCAAACCCCTTCCCATTCACTCCCACTGTACACAATCCCAATAGACCCAAACCCCTTCCCATTCATTCCCATTGTACACAATCCCAATGGACCCAAACCCCTTCCCATTCATTCCCATTGTACACAATCCCAATAGACACAAACCCTTCCCATTCATTCCCATTGTACACAATCCCAATGGACTCAAACCCTTCCCGTTCACTCCCATTGTACACAATCCCAATGGACCCAAACCCTTCCCGTTCACTCCCATTGTACACAATCCCAATGGACCCAAACCCTTCCCGTTCACTCCCATTGTACACAATCCCAACGGATCAAACCCCTTCCCATTCACTCCCATTGTACACAATCCCAATGGACACAAACCCTTCCCATTCACTCCCATTATACACAATCCCAATAGACACAAACCCCTTCCCATTCATTCCCATTGTACACAATCCCAATGCACCCAAACCCTTCCCGTTCACTCCCATTGTACACAATCCCAATAGACCCAAACCCCTTCCCATTCATTCCCATTGTACACAATCCCAATAGACAACAACCCCTTCCCTTTCATTCCCATTGTACACAATCCCAATGGACCCAAACCCCTTCCCATTCATTCCCTTTGTACACAATCCCAATGGACCCAAACCCTTCCCGTTCACTCCCATTGTACACAATCCCAATGGACCCAAACCCCTTCCCATTCACTCTCATTGTACACAATCCTAATGGACCCAAACCCTTCCCGTTCACTCCCATTGTACACAATCCCAATGGATCAAACCCCTTCCCATTCATTCCCATTGTACACAATCCCAATGGATCAAACCCATTCCCATTCACTCCCATTGTACACAATTCCAATGACACAAACCCTTCCCATTCACTCCCATTGTACACAATCCCAATGGACCCAAACCCTTCCCGTTCACTCCCATTGTACACAATCCTAATGGACCCAAACCCTTCCCGTTCACTCCCATTGTACACAATTCCAATGACACAAACCCTTCCCGTTCACTCCCATTGTACACAATTCCAATGGACACAAACCCCTTCCCATTCACTCCCACTGTACACAATTCCAATGGATCAAACCCCTTCGCATTCACTCCCATTGTACACAATCCCAATGGATCAAACCCCTTCGCATTCACTCCCATTGTACACAATCCCAATGGATCAAACCCCTTCGCATTCACTCCCATTGTACACAATCCCAATGACACAAACCCTTCCCATTCATTCCCATTATACACAATTCCAATGGATCAAACCCCTTCCCGTTCACTCCCATTGTGCACAATCCGAATGGACACAAACCCCTTCGCATTCACTCCCATTGTACACAATCCCAATGGATCAAACCCCTTCCCATTCACTCCCATTTTACACAATCCGAATGGAGTAAAACACATTTCCCATTTACTCCCACTGTACACACACACATTCAATGCCCAAACACGCTCTCCATTCACTTGTTGGCCAACTACTTTTTAAACCCAACAATACTCAGCCTTATTTTATCTTTCCATTGCTCTCCCTCACAATCCTGTTTGGTGTAAGAATCATCTCCTATTTTCAATGCCTGAGCGTTGCAGGGAGCTGCCCCCAGTATTTACTCCAAATCTTCCCCCAGGATACACAAGTCTCCAAACCCGGGGCTCCATTACTGCCCCAACTTCATTCCACATTCAGCCCGGGTTGAAACCCAGTATTCTCCGAGGAAGAATGTCTCCACTCGCACCCCTGGAGGTCAGGGAATCCTAACCATCACCATCTTCCATCAGGGAGCTGTCCTCCAGGTGTGACCCTCAATCAGATGTTCAGACAGACAGAGACAGAGAGAGACAGAGACAGAGACAGAGACAGAGACAGAGACAGAGACAGAGAGAGAGAGAGAGAGAGAGAGAGGAGAGAGAGAGAGAGGAGAGAGAGAGAGAGAGAGACCCACCTGTGGTAAACAGCACTTTCTGTGATGCAATTTCCTGGATTGTGAGGTTGCTGACCTTTGAACCATGAAGTACCCGAGGGGTCGGAGAGCAGTTGACGGAGATTTTGGACCACTGGTCTCCTGCAGTCTGATGCTGGACCGTGTTTTCCAAAATTATGGCATCTGTCACAGAAAGCAGAGGGTTAAGGATGAAATCATCATTACACAGGTGATTGGGTCATAGCATCTGCAGCATCCAGTAACTCAGCAACATTCTCCAGGCATTCATCCAATTGCCCTTCAAAAGGGAAATCCTGTTTTCACACACCTTTCCGACACTGCATCCCACTGTATTCAAAATAAAACTCTGCTCATCTCCTCTCAATCCTTTTGTTAGTTGCTCCCAAGGAGAACAATCCCACCTTGAGGTGACCAGGCATGTAGATGAGGGTAGTGCAGTTGATGTAGTTTACATGGGTTTCAGCAAAGCCTTTGTCAAGGTCCCATATGGGAGACTTGTAAAGAAGGCAAATGCACGTGGGATACAGGGGAACCTGATAAGGTGGATTCAAAGCTGGCTGCAGGAGACAGAGGGTGATGGCAGACGGCTGCTTTAGTGACTGAAAGCCAGTGTCCAGTGACGTACCACAGGGATCTGTGCTGGGTCCCCTATTATTCGTCATTTATATAAATGACTTAGATGATTAGGTGGGGGGTAGGATCAGTAAGGTTGCGGATGACAGAAAGATTGGCCGGGTGGTTAACAGTGAGGTTGAGAGTCTTGGGTTACAGGAAGATAATAGACGGGATGGTCAAATGGGCAGAAACGTGGCAGACGGAATTTAACCCAGAAAAGTGTGAGGTGATACACTTTGGAAGGAGTAATTTAACAAGCAAGTATACTAGGGCAGCAGGGTAGCACATTGGTTAGCACAGTTGCTTCACAGTCCAGGGTCCCAGGTTCGATTTCTGGCTTGGGTCACTGTCTGTGCGGAGTCTGCACGTTCTCCCGTGTGTGCGTGGGTTTCCTCTGGGTGTTCCGGTTTCCTCCCACAGTCCAAAGATGTGCAGGTTAGGCGGATTGACCATAATAAATTGCCCTTTGTATCCAAAAGAGATTAGGTGGGATTACAGGGATAGGGTGGGGGTGTGGGGATAGGGTGGAGGTGTGGGGATAGGGTGAAGGTGTGGGGATAGGGTGGAGGTGTGGGGATAGGGTGAAGGTGTGGGGATAGGGTGAAGGTGTGGGGATAGGGTGAAGGTGTGGGGATAGGGTGAAGGTGTGGGGATAGGGTGAAGGTGTGGGGATAGGGTGAAGGTGTGGGGATAGGGTGAAGGTGTGGGGATAGGGTGAAGGTGTGGGGATAGGGTGGAGGTGTGGGGATAGGGTGAAGGTGTGGGGATAGGGTGAAGGTGTGGGGATAGGGTGAAGGTGTGGGGATAGGGTGAAGGTGTGGGGATAGGGTGAAGGTGTGGGGATAGGGTGAAGGTGTGGGGATAGGGTGAAGGTGTGGGGATAGGGTGAAGGTGTGGGGATAGGGTGAAGGTGTGGGGATAGGGTGAAGGTGTGGGGATAGGGTGAAGGTGTGGGGATAGGGTGAAGGTGTGGGGATAGGGTGAAGGTGTGGGGATAGGGTGAAGGTGTGGGGATAGGGTGAAGGTGTGGGGATAGGGTGAAGGTGTGGGGATAGGGTGAAGGTGTGGGGATAGGGTGAAGGTGTGGGGATAGGGTGAAGGTGTGGGGATAGGGTGGAGGGGTGGGGATAGGGTGAAGGTGTGGGGATAGGGTGAAGGTGTGGGGATAGGGTGAAGGTGTGGGGATAGGGTGAAGGTGTGGGGATAGGGTGAAGGTGTGGGGATAGGGTGAAGGTGTGGGGATAGGGTGAAGGTGTGGGGATAGGGTGAAGGTGTGGGGATAGGGTGAAGGTGTGGGGATAGGGTGAAGGTGTGGGGATAGGGTGAAGGTGTGGGGGTAGGGCAGATGTACGGGCTTAGGTAGGGTGCTCTTTCCAAGGGTCGGTGCAGACTCGATGCAAATTCTATGATTCTATGGAAGGTCTGACATTGGGAAGTTCCGAAGAACAAAGGGTCCTTGAGTGTTTGTCTACAGATCTCTGAAGGTAGAAGGGCAGGTTAATAGGGTGGTGAAAAAGGCACATGGGACACTTGCTTTTATCAATCAGGGCATAGATTACAAAAGCAGGGAGGTCATGTTGGAGTTGTATAGAACTTTGGTGAGGCCACAGCTGGGGTACTGTGTGCAATTCAGCCTCCGTCCGTCAGGGGCTGGTTTAGCACACCGGGCTAAATCGCTGGCTTTGACAGCAGACCAAGGCAGGCCAGCAGCACGGTTCGATTCCCGTAACAGCCTCCCCGAACAGGCGCCGGAATGTGGCGACTAGGGGCTTTTCACAGTAACTTCACTTGAAGCCGACTCGTGACAATAAGCGATTTTCATTTTCATTTCATTTCAATTCTGGTCGCCACATTATAGGAAGGATGTGATTGTACTGGAGGGGGTGCAGAGAAGATTCACCAGGATGTTGCCTGGGATGGAACATTTAAGTTATGAAGAGAGGTTGGATAGACTTGGGTTGTTTTCGCTGGAGCAGAGAAGACGGAGGGGCGACCTGATCGAGGTGGACAGGATTTTGAGGGGCATGGACAGGGTGGATAGGGAGCAGCTGTTAGTGGAGGGGGCACAAGTTCAAGGTCAGAGGCAGGAGGTTTAGGGGGGAATTTGAAGAAAACCCTTTTTACCCAGAGGGTGGTGATGGTCTGGAACGCACGGCCTGTAGAGGTGGGCTGCCTCACATCCTTTAAAAGGCACCCGAATGAGTACTTGGCACGTCGTAACATTCATGGCCAAGGGCCGAGTCTGGTAAACGGCATTAGGTGGGCAGGTCAGGTATTTTACAAATCTATCGGTGCAGACTCGATGGGCCGAAGGGCGGTTTCTGCAGTGTATTTTCTGTGATTCTCCAGTCTCTCCGTGTAACTCAAATCCCTGATCCCTGGAACCGTTCCAATAAATCCCTCTGCAGACTAGACTAATTATTCCAGCTGGGACTCACACCACGCACTCAAACCAGGCTGGAGATCAGGCTGAACGAAAGCAATTTGATTAGGGCCAAATAAAGCAATGGGAGAACAATCAGATCTGATCGGATTAGAAGACAGAATTAAACACAGAATTGCAAAGTGATGCATTTTGAATAGAAGACCGAAGAGGTAATATAAACTAAAGAGTACGATTTTAAAGAGGGCAGGAACAAAGAGATCTGCCGGACGGAGGACATGCACATATTTGAAGGTGGCAGGACCAGTTAAGAAGGCAGACGGAATCCTTGGCTTTATAAATAGAAATAGAAATAGTACAAAAGAAAGGATGTTGTGCTAAACATTTCTAAATCACTGGTTAGAGCCCAGCTGGAGAACATTCCCGGGCCCCACACTCCAAGAACGATGCCAAGAACTTTGTGGAGAGGATTTACCGGAATGGGAGCAGGGATAAGATGAGGGATATCAGTTAATGCGGAGAGACTGGGAGAAGCTGGGATTGTTCTCTATGGAGCAGGAAAGGTTAAGGGGGTGATTTATTCGAGACGTCAAAGTCATGAAGGGTTTTTTAGGGCTAGTAACCAGAGGGACACAAACTTCAAGGTGATTGGGTAAAACACTCATCTTTCGTCTGGTTCTTTGACACAGAGTTGTTGTGATCTGGAAGGTGCTAACTGAAAGGCCAGTGGAAGCAGATTCAATAACTTCAAAAGGCAACTGGATAAATAAAGGCATGTAGGGCTATGGGAAAAGAGCAGGGCAGTGAGAGGAATTGGATAGATCTTTCAAACTACTTGCACTGGCACGATTACTGAATGGCCTCTTTCTGTGCAGTTATTCTGGAAATTATACTGACAACAGCTCCTCAGCCACAGAGGTTCTCTGGTGGTGACAGAATTAATGGCAGGTGGCTCCCAGTGAGTGGGAAGAACAGAGGCTCCACCATCATGTTCCCCACAGTAACAATAATAATAATAGCTTATTGTCACGAGTAGGCTTCAATGAAGTTACTGTGAAACGCCCCTAGTCGCCACATTCCGGCGCCTGTTCAGGGAGGCTGGTACGGGAATTGAACCCGCGCTGCTGGCCTTGTTCGGCATTACAAGCCAGCTGTTTAGCCCACTGTGCTAAACCAGCCCCGGTAAACAAGCTGGACATGGGAAAAGATGTTGCAAAATCTGTTCACGAGTAGTGGAGGTGGTTCAATAGCAGCTTTCAAAATGAAATGAGATGAGATGAATATTTGCGCAAAAATAAAGATATAGCTACAGGGGCAGATGGGAGTGGGATTAATTGGACAACTCTTTCAAAGGACTAGCAGACACTGAATGGCCTCTTCCTGTGCTGCAACATTTACCATTCTCCTGAAGTGCAGCCCAGGTGTTGGGATGAACATCTGACTGAGAGAGCTCATCCCCACTCTCCGGTATTTCACAGCAGCGTTTTTAACAGCACCTCACAAACCCACGACCACTACCATCTAGAAGGACAAGAGCAGCAGATACCTGGGAACCCCACCACCTGGAGGTTCCCCTCCAGGTCACTCACCACCCTGACTGGGAAATATATCGGCCGCTCCTTCACTGTCGCCGGGGCAACAGCCTGGAACTCCCTCCCTAACAGCACAGTGGGTGTACCTACACCTCAGGGACTGCAGCGGGTCAAGGTAGCAGCTCACTTCTGAAGGGTGATGAAGGATGGGCAATAAACACTAGGGTAGCCGGCGACGCCCACATTCCGGGAACAATTTAAGACCAAGAATGATAGATTTTTGTTAGGTGAAGGTATCAGAATGTGGAGCTACGGTAGGTAAATCGAGTTAAGATACAAATCAGATGGAACTGAACTGAACAGACTCGAGGGTCTGAACAATCTGTCACTGGCTGGATAAGGGGTTAGTGCTGGGAATGCAGCAGGGCGAGGGATTGGAATTCTCGGCCTTGCTGGAGCAGTGCTAAGGGGAGGGGCTGCAAGCTGTGCTCAGCATCTCCTGGTGACAGCCCCTCACCCCCGAATGCCCCTCTGCTCATCACAGCAGGACCAAGAACACAACGCAATCAACTTGCTTACCGCTCTCATCTGTTGCCAAGCGCCAGACCTGTAGTGAGGTATCAGGGGGTCCACTGCTCACCAATAGGCTGTAGGGAAAGAATCAGAGCTACTGAACACAACATCAAATTTCCAACAAAGAAGCAGGCTGTTGGCCCCACTGCTCCCTGCTGGCATTTCTGCTTTATACCAACCTCCTCCTAGCCCCTCTCCATCTCAGCCTATCACTATATCCTTCTGTTCATTTCTTCCTCATGTGTTAATCTAACTTCCCCCCTTTGTATCCACTATTCACCACCATATCTCTCGCTGTGGTAACAGTCGCTCCACCCTCTGAGTGAAGACGTTTCCCCCGAATTCCCAATTTGATTATCAGTGACTGTTTTATATTTATGGTCCCTGGTTCTGGCCTCCCCCATAAAGTGGAATCTGCTCACTGTGTTTAGTTTTAAAGACCTCCATTTGCTCACAGCTCACCCCTCAACTTTCCCCCTTTTCAAAAATGGAACTGCTCCACTCTGAGAGATACAACCCATCAATTTTGGCGTAACCTTTGTACTTCTGGGCCGTCTCAGATTTCTCTCCACCCTCATCCTCAGGGGCAGTACTGAGGGAGCAGCACGCTGGGTGTGGGGTGAGATTTGGGGGGGGGGGGGGGGGGGGGGGGGGCGTGCTGTGAAACTGGAGGCCCTTTAAAGTGGAGGTGGATAAATATTTGCTAGCTCAAGGAATAGTGGCCTATGGGGAAATGGCACAGAGAAGGTGCGGAGGCCGTGATCGTGTTGAATATCTGGGGAGGCTTAAGGGCCTAGCGGCCCATTCCTGCTTCTAATTCTTGTGATCTTGTGCTTAGCCCATTCACATCAGGGGTTAGGTCGCCCAGTGGAAAATGCAGACAACTGTCCTTCCCTCACCCACCCACCCTGCCTGGGTCTATTGTGGCTAATTGATTCATGTCTCTATTCTCATTGTAACACAAATACTTTTCTCGGGGCGACTCCCAGGTGTCCCGGCAGACAATGTACCCAGAAACACAGACTTGTACTCTACCTGGTTCCTGCCACGTGTTTCAATTCATAAATGGGCCTCTCTGAGAAGCTGCCGTGTTTCACGGTGAAGTCCCTCTCAGGGCAAAGTCCCTACAGGTAAAAACATAGAGGTTAAAGGTGTTTGGAGGCTCCCTGGCCTCACCCCCAGCCGGATACCCCAGCCAAGGGGTAACAGAAGCCCTGGTTTAAAATTAGGATCGGCCTTTTTAGGACTGCAATGAGGAGATTCTTTTCTCTCCGAGGACTGTGCAACTTTGGAACTCTGTCTCAGGTGACGAGATCATTGAACCGTTTTAAGGCGGAGATGATGGATTCTCGTTAAGCAAGTGAATCAAAGATTATCAGGGGTAGATGGGAATGTGGAATTTGAAACAAACAGATCTTATTAAATGATAGAGCGAGCTTCAGCTCCTCATTCATTTGGCCATCAGCCAAGTGGAGGGCGGTGTCAGACCTGTTCAGGCAGATGAACGAGGATTGGCCGTCAGCCGCTCACCTGGTTTCCTTTAGCATATAGTTTCTGGGGGAGCGAGAGCTCCAGAATTTCATTCTTCTTCCCCATGGTGCATCCGGCGACGCAGATGCCTAGCAGACAGGGAAGGGTACAGTCAGGATATAGATCAACTCTGACATTACGCCAGCCAGTCTGCACAAGAACATTAACTCCTCAGAGCCCCTCACTAATGAACTGGGGGCACATGAACACTGAACTAATAATAATCTTTGTTAATGTCACAAGTAGGCTTACATTAACACTGCAATGAAGTTACTTTGAGAATCCACTAGTCGCCACATTCCGGCACCTGTTGGGGTACACAGAGGGAGAATTCAGAATGCCCAATTCACCTAACAGCACGTCTTTCGGGACTTCTGGGTGGAAACCGGAGCACCCGGAGGAAACCCACGCAGACACGGTGAGAACGTGCAGACGCCGCACAGAAGTGACCCAAGCCAGGAATCGAACCTGGGACCCTGGCGCTGTGAAGCAACAGTGCTAACCACTGTGCTACCCTGCCACCCAGAGACAGTAGATCAGGAGGGGTGACCAAACAGCTGGGTCATTAAACATAGAGACTGGTGGCCATTCAGCCCCTCGAGCCTGTTCTGGTAGCTAATTCGATTATCTTTTCGTTATCATCTAAACATTGATTCTCTAACACCTAATATCTAACAAAAATTCTGAGTCTCAGTCTCAACTGACCCACAGCATTAAACTCAGTCTAGTCTATACAGCTGGTCTTCATTTTAACCGTTAGCCCCAGTATCATCCTGATGAATCTGCACTGCTTCTCCCCTCCAAGGCAAAGATCACATTATTTTGGAAAAGGACATGCCGTGCAAGAAACCGAGAAAGACACAGAATAACATACTTCTGTCCTGAATCCATTCTATAACACGTGTTGATTCCTGAAGCTCAAACACATGAAGGTCTTTGTACCTGAAACAGACAGCTAAAATAGAGTGATCCACAGCCATCGTAATGGAAACACCAAGATCTATCTCAGCCACAACTTGCATTTGGCAAATGGGAGCAAAACATTATAAACTTAAAATTTAACACTGAATTGCACAAGGACAGGTGACCAAATGAGGCAGGGAGAATCTTAAAGAATCATTTCTCCAGCATCATTCACAACCTCATCCCATAATCCTGGTTTAACACCTAGAACATCCGGGACAAATATTCTGTCTAATCCGCCACCTTCACTTCTGAGCCTCAGCCGAAATTCAACACGGAGAAAGAGGGAACAAGAACAAAGAAAATTACAGCACAGGAACAGGCCCTTCAGCCCTCCCAGCCTGCACCGATCCAGATCCTTTATCTAAACCCGTCTCCTATTTTCCAAGGATCTACTTCCCTCTGACCCCGCCCGTTCATATATCTGTCCAGATGCATCTTAAATGATGCTTTCGTACCCGCCTCTACCACCTCCGCTGGCAAAGCGTTCCAGGCACCCACCACCCTCGGTGTAAAAAAACTTTCCACGCACATTTCCCTTAAACTTTCCCCCTCTCACCTTGAAATCATGACCCCTTGTAATTGACACCCCCACTCTTGGAAAAAGCTTGTTGCTATCCACCCTGTCCACACCCCAATTTTGTAGGCCTCAATCAGGTCCCCCCTCAACCTCCGTCTTTCCAACAAAAACAATCCTAACCTACTCAATCTTTCTTTATAGCTAGCACCCTCCATACGAGCAAACATCCTGGTGAACATCCTCTGCACCCCCTCTAAAGCATCCCCAACACCACTGTCAGTGGCAGAGGGAGGCTACTCTTCCAGTTTCCCACCCTGCCCTCCACCCACCCCACATTCCTCAGCCATGGGGGCGGGCGGCCGGGCACCCGGGGGGGGGGGGGGGGGGGGGGGGGGAGAAGAGAGACCCGGGGTGCGGGGGGAAGAGATCCGGGGTGCGGGGGGAAGAGATCCGGGGCGCGGAGGGTGGGGGAGACCCGGGGCGCGGAGGAGGGGGGGGGGGGGGAGAGACCCGGGGCGCGGAGGAGGGGGGGGGGGAGAGACCCGGGGTGCGGAGGGGGGGGGAGAGAGAGACCCGGGGTGCGGAAGGGGGGGGGGGAGAGAGACCCGGGGTGCGGAAGGGGGGGGGGGGGGGGGGAAGAGGAGAGACCCGGTGTGCAGAAGGGGGGGGGGGGGAGAGAGACCCGGGGTGCGGAGGGGGGTGAGAGACCCGGGGTGCGGAGGGGGGTGAGAGACCCGGGGTGCGGGGGGGGGGGAGAGACCCGGGGTGCGGAGGGGGGGGGAGGGGGAGACCCGGGGTGCGGAGGGGGGGGGGGGGAGACCCGGGGTGCGGAGGGGGGGGGGGGAAGAGACCCGGGGTGCGGAGGGGGGGGGGGGGAAGAGACCCGGGGTGCGGAGGGGGGGGGGGGGGGAGAGACCCGGGATGCGGAGGGGGGGGGGGGGAGAGACCCGGGATGCGGAGGGGGGGGGGGAGAGACCCGGGATGCGGAGGGGGGGGGGAGAGAGCCGGGGTGCGGAGGGGGGGGGTGGGAGAGGAGACCCCGGGGGGGGGACGCGCCCTCCCCGCCTCCCAGCCGTACAGCCTGAGGGACTCCACCATCCAGCAATCCCACTCGCTCTCATCCTCCGCCATCTTCGCGCGTTACCACGGCGACGGCCCCGCTTCCGGCGCCCTCCCATCGTCACTTCCGCTCTCTCGCCCCCCTCTGCCTGGAGACAAGATGGCGCCTCAGCGACCGCCTAACCTTACAATTACAAAGAAAAGAAAACCTGTATTTGTGTTCCCCGAGGCCTTTCCTGACGACTCCAAATAACCCGGAAAGCCTCGGAAAATAAAAAGGGGCAGGAATCTCAACTTTTGCTCGCATAATGGGAACGTCACTTCCGGAGATGTGACCGTTGGGCTCTTCTTGCGTCTTAAGCGAATAATTTTTATTCACTCCCAGCCTGAGGTTATTTTCAAGTCAAACCGAAAGGAAATCCCTCAGCAGATCCAAATTTAACATGTTATCTGTGTCTGTGCGAGTCACGTGGTGAGGCTGTGACCAATGGCAGCGCTCATACTGATGGGCGGTGCGGCAATGGCGTATCTGAAATACGCCTCCCAGCGGCTGGCTGAACAGCTCGGGTTCCGTGGTGTAATGGTTAGCACTCTGGACTCTGAATCCAGCGATCCGAGTTCAAATCTCGGCGGAACCTGACTTTTTTTGGCCACTTTTTCACCCTCCCATTTATACACAGCTCAGGAACCACCTGACACAGTCCAATGTGGCTACTATTACACAGCATGGAAGGAAGGCCATTCGGGCCATCTTGTTCGTGCTAGCTAAAAAAAGATAAATTAAAGAAAGGTATAAAATAAAATAAAACAACGCTGGAAATACTCCACAGTATATTTCTTTGAAAATATTTTATTGAAGCATTTGTCATTTTCACAGTTTAACACATTAACATTTCTTAAAAGAAAAACCCGCGTGGGTCGATACATGCAAAAAAAGCCTAAAAATCAATTTATTTTTAAATTTAAGCAACATATTTTTAAAGCTCAATTTGATAGACAAGGGAAGAACAAAGAAAAGTACAGCACAGGAATAGGCCCTTCGGCCCTCCAGGCCCGTGCCAACCATGCTGCCCGTCTAAACTAAAATCCTCTACACTTCCTGGGTCCGTATCCCTCTATTAAAGAACAAAGAAAAGAGTCAAAGGTTATGGGGGGGTCAGTGGATTATGGAGTTGAGGCCACAGTCAGATCATACATAATAAAAACAGCAAATGCTGGAAGATCTCAGAGGGTCAGCTGCAACCTTTCGAGTCCAACACGACTCTCCTTTGAACCTCTCCAAATAACCCTCCGGACTTCATATTCACACTAAAGGCAGTGGTCTACTTTCATATCAGACCAACGTGGCTCAGGCTGGAGATGCCGAATAGCCTAATCCTGATCCAAATGTGTATGATCCACACTCTCGGGCAGCAGGGTAGCATGGTGGTTAGCATAAATGCTTCACAGCTCCAGGGTCCCAGGTTCGATTCCCGGCTGGGTCACTGTCTGTGTGGAGTCTGCACGTCCTCCCCCTGTGTGCGTGGGTTTCCTCCGGGTGCTCCGGTTTCCTCCCACAGTCCAAAGATGTGCGGGTTAGGTGGATTGGCCATGCTAAATTGCCCGTAGTGTCCTAATAAAAGTAAGGTTAAGGGGGGGTTGTTGGGTTACAGGTATAGGGTGGATATGTGGGTTTGAGTAGGGTGATCATGGCTCGGCACAACATTGAGGGCCGAAGGGCCTGTTCTGTGCTGTACTGTTCTATGTTCTATGTCTATGTAGCATCTGCAGGGAGCGAGGAAGAGAGTTAATGTTTCAGGTCAAGGTAACCTGCCATCAGAACAGAGGTCAGGTCATCTCCAGCTGCTGTCAACTCCGTTTCTCCCCCGAGAATACTGCCCAGCCTGCTGAACGTGTCCAGCCTGTTTTATTTCACATTTCCAGCAACTGCGGTATTTTGCTTTCTTGTTAGTCTTGTCCAACTTAATAATAATCTTTATTGTCACACATGGGCTGACATTAACACTGCTGTTAACTAACACTGCTGTGACTAACAGGGGCTGGTTTAGCTAGGGGCCGGTTTAGCTCACTGGGCTAAATCGTTGGCTTTTAAAGCAGACCAAGCAGGCCAGCAGTACCGTTCGATTCCCGTACCAGCCTCCCCGGACAGGTGCCGGAATGTGGCGACTAGGGGCTTTTCACAGTAACTTCATTGAAGCCTACTCGTGACAATAAGCGATTTTCATTTCATTTCATTTCAATGAGGTTACTGTGAAAAGCCCCTAGTTGCCACACTCCGGCGCCTGTTCGAGTACACTGAGGGAGAACTCAGAATGTCCAATTCACCTAACAAGCACGTCTTTCGGCACTTGTGGGAGGAAACCGGAGCACCCGGAGGAAACCCACTGATGCGACCATCAATTCACTCAAAGACTCATGTCGAAGTAAACAGTGGTTTTAATCAACTTACAACTGTGCCTGCCTGCGACCGGTACAATACTGAAGGCGGTCCCGCAGGTCTGCTGCTTTTATACTTCCTCTAAAGGGCGGAGCCATGGGCGGAGCCTGTACATGCTCCAAAATCTCCCCCTGTGGGTGAAGCCACACAATGGCCCATAGATGGAGCCCACAGGGTTAATAACATAGTATAACGTAATACAGTATACTGGTGAATTAACAGTATTTATACATTCACCACACCCAAGCAGACACGGGGATAATGTGCAAACTCCGAACAAACAGTGACCCAAGCCTAGAATCGAACATGGGACCCTGGCGCTGTGAAGCAATAGTGCTAATTACTGTGCTACCGTGCTACCCCATTCCACTGTCCAGCTCTTTCTCTGTGGCTACAGGGCTGTCAACCCTCCCCGATTTGCCTAGAGCCTACTGGAATCGGTGTGAATCTCCCAGTGGCCAAATAAAGCAGTCCGGGATATTTTAAAATGATATTTTAAACAAATTGGCCCCAGATCTTGACATCACCAACTACCAAGAAGGGGGGCTGAATTCCCAACTCCCAGCATGAGGCGTTGCCACACAGTGAACAGATGTACAGTTAGAACTGTTCTCCTTGGGGGCTGAGAGGAGATTTGATAGATTTGTTCAAAATCATGAGGGACAGAGTGATGCAACCATCAATTAACTTGAGACATGAGTAGAAGTAAACTGTGGCTTTAATCAACTTAGAACAGTGCCTGCCTGCGACTGAACCAATGCTGAGAACCGCCTACAGGTCGACTGCTCCATGGGTTGAGCCCATACAGGCCCCAACATGTTCCCCGATGGATAATGCCACACAATGGCCCATAGGAGAAGCCCACAAGGGCAACAGCACAGATACAAATACACTGGTGGATTATTGGTATAACACATTCACCACACAGAGGTAGATGGGAGAAACTGCTCCCGTTTGTGAAAGGCCCAAGAATGAGAGGACACAGGTTTAAAGTGATTTGCAAAAGAAGCAAATGTGATGTGAGAAAAACCTTTCCCACACGCGTGGTTTGGGCCTGGATTACGCTGCCTGGCAGTGTGGCGGAGGCAGGTTCAATCGAGGCTTTCTGGAGGGCATTAGATGATTATTTGAATAGAAACAGTGTGCAGGGGAATGGGGGGAATTGGCAATGGCACCAAGTCATGATGCTCGATAGAACTCCAGCTGAGGACGTATTAGAGGAACATCAGCTGCTGCTGCAAATCCGGGTGAAGAAGGATTCCTGTCCAACCTCAGTGACGATGCCATCACCACCATCTTCAAGGTGGCAGGGCCAACAGTGGGAACTACCGAGGAATCTCCCTACTCGCCATTGCCGGGTATATCATCACCCAAACCTTCCCTAACCACCTTCTCCCAATCGCTGAAGAAATCCTTCCGGAACACCAATGTGACTCCCAATCAAACCATGAAACAGCAGACATGGTTTTTACTGCTTGGCAACGAGAAATTTCAGGAGCAACGACAGTCTGCCTGGCCTTCATCGATCTGACTCAGTCAATGGGGAAGTGCTATAGAAGGTCCTGTGAAAAGGCTGGCTGGCCAGGGAAATTCATCAACATCCTCTGACTCCTCCACAACGTAACTGAATGACTTTATAATATAATATATTATAATAATAGCATAATAATATATTATTATTATGTTATATTGTATTATTATATTTCCAAGTCGGGGTGGTGAGTGACTTGGAGGGGAACCTCCAGGTGGTGGGGTTCCCAGGTATCTGCTGCCCTTGTCCTTCTAGATGGTAGTGGTCTGAGGACCCTTGGTGAGTTCCTGCAGTGCATCTTGTAGATGGTACACACTGTTTGTCGGTGGTGGAGGGAGTGAATTTTGTGGATGGGATGCCAATCAAGCGGCTGCTTTGTGCTGGATGGTGTCGAGCTTCTTGAGTGTTGTTGGAGATGCACTCATCCAGGCAAGTGGAGAGTATTCCATCACACTCCTGACTTGTGCCTTGTAGATGGTGGACAGGCTTTGGGGGGTCAGGAGGTGAGTTACTCGCCGTAGGGTTCCTAGCCTTTGACCTGCCCTGGTAGCCACAGTATTAATGTGGCTGGGTCCAGTTCAGTCTCTGATCAATGGTAACCCCCAGGATGTTGATTGTGGGGGATTCAGCGATGGTCATGCCATTGAATGTCAAGGGGCAATGGTTAGATTCTCTTGTTGGAGATGGTCACTGCCTGGCAGATCCCCACACCACAAGGACTGCAGTGGTTCAAGAAGGCAGCTCGCCACCTCCTCAGGGGTAATTAGGAATGGTCTCGCCAGCAATGCCCACATCCTGTGAAACAATAACAAAACTCCTGTAATCATCCGAGAGGTGCCCTGTTCTGCTCATTTAGGTTGAATTTTGAGCTACCTTCTGGAGCTGCTGCAGTCCATCTGTTGTAGGTACACCCTCAGTGCTGTTAGGGAGGAATTTCCAGGATTTTGCCCCAGTGACAGTGAAGGAACGGCGATATATTGTCATGTGAGAGTACCTTTAAGAAATGGATGTTTATGCAATGTACCTTTAAGAAAATAGTGATGTCAGAGAGTGGGTGGAGCTGAGCTCAGTTCGGCCATTTTGAGGTTAGTTCTGGGTTTTAGTTTCAGTTTGAGAAAGCAGCTTGGGTGTGACTGTGTTTTTGGCTGTGAGCTGCATGAAGGAAAAAGCAAGGTGCTGGAGCTGAAGTCAACCAAGCTGATATATCTCTGCCATCCAACAGAAAATATATATTAACCTTAGCCTGGTGTGTTACTGTTTTTGTGGTGAAGTCTTTTGGATGTGTAAAGGAACAGTTTGCAGGATTGGGTAGTGTTGTATTATTTTCGGGGTTATCTTTGAAGTAAGGGGTTTTAAGAGATCCAATGTTCATTTAAAAGGTTAATTCCATGTGGAGTTTGCACATTCTCCCCGTGTTTGCGTGGGTTTCGCCCCCACAACCCAAAAATGTGCAGGTTAGGTGGATTGGCCATGCTAAATTGCCCCTTAATAGAAAAAATAATTGGGTAATCTAAATTTATTTTAAAAAATTAAAAAATAAAAAAATTTAAAAGGTTAAGTTAAATTCATGGAATAAACATTGTTTTGTTTTAAAACCCACGTGTCCATAATTGTAATACTACACCTGGGGAACAAGCCGTGTGCTTCAAAAGCAACAATCCATTAAAGGTGGAAGTTGGTTGAACTCCATGATACATTTTGGGGTTCTGAAAACACCTCTCCCATAACAATATTTCCAAGTCGCGATTGCGAGTGACTTGGAGGGGAACTTTGAGGTGGTGATGATCCCAGGCACTGGATGTCCTTGTTTTTTGAGATGGTAGTCATCATGGGATCACTACAGTGCAAAAGGAGGCCATTCAGCCCATCCAACCCTCTGAGAAAATACTCTACCTCGGCAAACTCCCCAACCGCATTATGCACATCCCTGGACACCAAGGGCAATTTAGTGTGGCCAATCCACCAAACCTGCGCATCTTTGGACTGTGGGATGAAACCCACACAGACACGGGGAGAAAGTGCAAACTCCACACAGACAGTCACCTGAAGTCGGAATTGAACACCGGTCCGTGGCGCTGTGAGGCAGCAGTGCTAACCACTGTGCTACAGTGCCATCATGTGATTGGAAGGTGCTGCCTGAGGAGCCCTGTTGCGATGCTGTGGTGTACCTTGTACATCTTGTGGATACACCTCCTAATTGGCCAGCAAATGGCTGTCACTTATTTTGCTTAGCTGAAACAGGCGCAATGTGTGTACATGTTCTCTCTGTCTGCAAAGCACAGAGTCCTGTGTATGAATATCTGTAGCTTTTGGTACACGTAAGTGCATCACACTGTGAGCTCGACTGACAATCTTAAACTGGTTACCAGGGTAACTCTTGCCACACTGAGGCTTATTTAGCAAATGATATCCAATCGCGGAATAACATCTCGTGTTGGTCACTGTTTTGAGTTTGGAAAGTATGGGCTGTTGGGGACAGTCTGTACATTGCCCATTGTGACCAGCTGAAGGGATATGCTGTTTGATACTATCCGCTGGTCTTTCGGACGTACGGCCTCCGTGCCTAGTGATGAAATTCATTTATCACATTACATATATGTGTGATAGGCAGAATATTTTTTTGGCAGCATCCCGTTAGTAGCGAGCACCACCCATGTTGTTACTGCACAGTAACAGGGTAAATCAGCTAGCTTCACCTGTTGCTCACATTTTTGAGATACCCCTCACCCTTCAACTGAGGTAGACTGGGAACTTTTCAGGGTCAAAAATGATGACCTTCGGCCCGTTCATGAGTTTGTGTGATATACAGCGAGCGATGATCCGGTCAGGGCAGCCATTATCCTGCAGGATGATCTTGATGCTCCCTACTTCAGCATCATGCGTGCATGGTGAGAAAATAACCCGGGGCCTAATTGCAAGGTTGCCAATAAGACCAACCTTACAGCGCGTGGAACTGTAAGAATCCCAACGTGTACATTGACCAGTGAAGGTGAGCTTGTGATCGACCAAGGCAGAGAACTGCCTGGCAGATTCATCAATTAGTACGTCAAGGAAAGGGAGCAGTGACAAATGGTGCTGAACATTGTGCAATGGTCAATGTGCATCCCAATTCTGACCTTATGATGGAAGGAAGGTCCTTGATGAAGCAGCTGAAGGTGGTTGGGTCGAGGACACTACCCTGAGGGACACCTGCAGTGATGTCCCAGGACTGAGATGATTGACCTCCACAATCACAGCCAGTAATAAGGGACGCATGAGGAGACAGGACACTACACCCGAGTGTGATGGAGACCGAGTGAACAGTGAATTAGGTTTATATGGGTGTTTGGTGCATGGGATGAGGTCAATTGCAACTGGAAGTGTATTGAGCGTTAATCGGATTTATCAGTAACAGTAGGATTCATCAATAGTTGTAAGGTTTCATTAAACTAAGGCCAAGTAAAGTTAATAAAGTAAACCAAAGTAAAATAAAGTTAACATTAGTGAAGTAAAGTGAAAACATGGCAGGACAGCGCGGTCTTGTGGAATGCCTGTCCTGTAGTATGTGGGAGGTTGTGGATGCTGTCAGTGACATTGACGACCGCATGTACAGGAAATGTCACCAGCTCCAGAAATGTGAGCTCCGGGTTTTGGAGCTCAACTGGTAGTTGGGGATCTGTGGTGCATCCATGAGTTGAAGCTTCTTATTGGCACGTTCAGAGAGATGAGAGCATGGAGGCAGAAAGGAAAAGGGTGACCGGCAGGTATTCCGAGAATCAGGCCGCTAGTTCAGGAATCCCTCGAGGTCCCGTTCGCTAATCAGTTTTCCATTTTGGAAGCTGATGACTGCAGGGCCGGGGATGGGGCACCAGGAGAGGCTCGGCCAAACGGGAGGGCAGGACGAAGAAGGGAAAAGCAATAGTGACAGGGAATTAGGGGAACAGACGGGCGTTCCTGTGGAAGTCGCTGTGACTCCAGGATGATGTTTCAGCTTCCTGGGTGTGCCAGGGTCAAAGATGTCAGCGAGCACCTGCAGGACGTTCTCCTTGGGACGGGTGAACAGTCAGAGGTGTGGTCCACATTGGCACCAATGACTGAGGCAGGAAAGGGCGTGAGGTGCTGAAAGCAGATCTCAAGGAGCTGTGAAGGAGGTGCACAAATAGCGGCTCGAAAGCTCAGGATTAACCCCAGTCCCACCTGCAATCAGATATAGAAATAGGAGCATTGAGGGATTCAACTCGTGGCTAGGAATCTGGCACAGGAGGAGAGGGCATCAGATTTCTCAGGCACTGTGGCCGGTTCTGGGGAAGGCGGGACGTGTACAAGCTGGACTATCTATACCTGAACAGGACTGGGGCGAACATTCTTGCAGGGGAGAATTGCCGGTGTTGTTTGGGGGGGGGGGGGGGGGGTTGGAGTATGCTGACAGGGGGGGGGGCCTGAGTGCGGATTTGGAGTAGGGAATGAGAGATGGAGAATTAGTGAGTGATTCCGAGAGACAGAAGCAGCGTAGGTTAAAAAGTGTACAGCACGGCGGCGCAGTGGTTAGCACTGCTGCCTCACGGCGCCGAGGTCCCAGGTTCGATCCCGGCTCCGGGTCACTGTCCGTGTGGAGTTTGCCCGTTCTCCCCATGTCTGTATGGGTTTCGCCCCAACAACCCTAAAAATGTGCAGGGTAGGTGGATGGGCCATGCTAAATTGCCCCTTAATTGGAAAAAAGGAATTGGGTACTCTAAATTTATTTTTTTAAAAGTGTACAGCACAGCAACTTGGCTGTGTTAAAATGTAGATATGTACATTCAAAGGGAATGGTAATAAAGCTGAGGGTGCAGATCGACACATGGCAACATGATATCATCACAAGGAAGGAAATTTGGCTTAAAGGGGGCAAAAATGACAGTTTAATAATCCTGGATATAACAGTTTCAGGCAGGATACGGGGTGGGGGGGGGGGGGAGTGAGACATTATTGGCTAAAGAATCAATTGGAGCTGTGAGGAGGGAGGATATACTAAATGAAGCATCAAATGAAGCCATGTGAGTTGAGCTCAGAAATACACAAGGGACAACCACACAGCCAGGGGCGCACTATAGGCTCCCAAATAGTGTGAGGGGGGTTAGAAGAGCAAATATTAGGCACATTTCTGAGAACAAAAACAACAGGGCAGTAACCGTTGGGATGTGAACAGTGTGAAATCCACAGAAGGTGCAAAATTCTCGAACCGCATGTGCAACCAAATTGGAGAGGGTTAAACCCTCAGCTGCTGAAGGTAACCATGTCAAAGGACAAGAGAGAATGTAAAGCTGGAGGGGCTGGTTTAGCTCACTGGGCTAAATCGCTGACTTTGAAAGCAGGCCAGCAGCACGGTTCGATTCCCGTACCAGCCTCCCCGGACAGGCGCAGGAATGTGGAGACTAGGGGCTTTTCACAGTAACTTCATTGAAGCCTACTCGTGACAATAAACGATTTTCATTTTTCATTTCATTCATTGAGGAACGTCTATTGGTTAATCATGAACCCAATCTTTCCCTCAACATTGACAACACCCCTTGTGGTTTAACTGCAGAAGATCTTCAACATTTGGTTAAATATCCATTGGACAATCAGAAAAGACTGACTGCGTGACATGAGAGACAGAAAGAGTGTAGGCGGAGTTCTAGGGAATCACCAGGGGGCTCTCTGCTGCCTAATCAGGATGCAGACATAAGAAACTCTGAACCAATCAAGCCACATCCGCCTTGACTAAAACCACAGAGACTGGCTCAGTTAGAGACGGAAATACAGTGCATGGTGGACATGTTGTGGAACAAGCGAAACTGCTGTGGTCCACGGAAAGTCAAGTGGAGTTTGGGAGATCAACGGCCGTGTTGGAGAACAAATCGGTGCTGGCCGCCCCAGACGTTTCCAGACCATATTCCACTTGCATTTATAAAGATGTTTAAGACCCGGAATGCAAGATGATTTTGTTGGAATTTATTATTCCAACAATTCAGTGTTAAAATTGTACATGTCTCCAGAAAGGATAATGTGATTGCGGATGCTTTTTCACGTGTTTAAAGGCGGACCAATAGGGGAAGGGCACATTAATAACAGGGATGATTTAGATGGGTATATGTTTGTGATTGGTGTCTTGCTTACCTCATAATGCAACGTCAGTGCCCTGAAGTTTCATTCTTTAAGGGGGTAAGATATGTAAGGGTTCCTCCTGTT
This sequence comes from Scyliorhinus canicula, assembly GCF_902713615.1. Lineage (NCBI taxonomy): Eukaryota > Metazoa > Chordata > Chondrichthyes > Carcharhiniformes > Scyliorhinidae > Scyliorhinus > Scyliorhinus canicula. Next base: position 4,122,585 of record NC_052159.1, read on the forward strand.
TGTTTCCTGTTTACCCCCTTATTTCCCCTTTCCTTTATTTTGCTGTTACATTTGTGACCCACGGATAATTAAGGGACCTGTGACTTTAAGGCAAAGCAACTTGTAAGTGGCCTGTGCCTTTAAATTCAAGACGAGGATTGCAACAGCGGGAGAGACCAGTGATGACTCAATTTGATTGATTTGGCTGATAGCCAATGAATTGACAAAAGGGGGCGGTGCTCTGCCGGGTGGCAGGAAGTGATTGGATCGGTCACACTTCTCTGGCTTTCAGCGTCACGAGGTTTGTGTTTTCACTTTCGATTCTGCAGACTGGGTGGAGGAATTTAACCAGCACCCCCCCCCCCCCCCCCTCCCCCCAGGAGTATCCAGTTAATTATGACCAAAAGGCCACTGTCAGGACAATCTCTCTCTGCAGAACCGGCTGTGCAAACAGAATCCAGAATCTGAGAACTCTCTCTGCAGAACAATCTGATGTGAAGCCAGAGAGTGGCAAGGTGGCACAATGGTTAGCACTGCTGCATCACAGTGCCAGGGGTACGGGTTTGATTCCAGCCTCGCACCACTGTCTGTGCAGAGTCTGCACGTCCTCCCCGTGTCTGCGCGGGTTTCCTCCGGGTGCTCCGGTTTCCTCCCACAGTCCAAAGATGTGCACGTTAGATGGATTGGCCATGCTAAATTGCCCCTTAGTGCCTAACTATGTGCAGGTTAGGTGGGGATAGAGTTGGGGAGTGGGCCTAGGTAGGGTGCTCTTTCAGAGGGTCAGTGCAGACCCAATGGGCTGAATGGCCTCCTCCTGCTCTGTAGGGATTCTACGATTCTCCTGGAAACTCTGTGAGATGTGCTGCCGAACTGCAAGAAAGATCATTACAGGTGTCATAATATACACCAGTATATCACAGTGCAGACACACACTGATGGACACACAGGGACCAATCGACATGTACAAACAGCGCAGCCAATCACCAGTTAGAATACACACACTATAAAGGCAGAGGGCACCACGGTTCCCGCTCATTCTGGGTGCTGCCTCTCAGTGTAACAAGAACTCATCCAGCCCAGCACAGACTCACACCACGCGCTGAGAGAATCAACTGGTTCGGACAAGGCTTAGGTCTCTAGTTTAAGTTAGCATCATTTAGACCCACAGTCATCGTGTGTTAGTTAGTTAGAAGTAGTTAATAAAATTGAGTTGAACCTTCATCAGTGTTGGAAGTGTCTGTTCATCTCTCAAGCCTACAGTAGCCAACACTTCAACAGGCTGTAGAACAGAGACTTTAAACTACACACATACTGTGAAGAGAGTGTACTGATGAAATCATCATCTGTAACAAGGACGCTTGGCCTTAACATTATTATTTTTCACCCTTGTCCTTCCTTTTTGTGTGTGTTTGTCTTGTGTGTGTGTGTGGGGGGGGGGGCTAGAGGTTGGGGCAGTAAAACAGGGAGTCAGGTGTTAAAGGACATTTAACCAACTGTATTCACTGCATATTTCATATTTGTTCAAGTAATAAATAAACAGTAATGGTGTTTAAACTTACAAACCGGGTGACTGTAATTATTGGGCAGCCAAGGACCAAAGATTTGGGGAGTATTTGTTCATGAATTATTGGTTAATTCAGTTGTGTTGTGACTCCAGGACGAGTGGGGCTGGAATTGACCGCGCCCTGGTCCAGGGATTTGTAACATCACCTAATTTAAGGAAAGATGTAAATGTGTCAGAAGCAATTCAGAGAAAGTTTACGAGACTAACCCCTGGAATGGGAGGGTTGTCTTATGAGGAAAGGTTGAGCCTGTATCCAGTGGAGTGTAGAAGAGTAAGAGGCGACTTAATCAAAACCTTTCAGATCCTGAGGGGTATTGACAGGGTGGATGTGGGTGTGGAAAGGATGTTTCCTCTTGTGGGAGAATCTGGAACAAGGGGGTCACTGCTTAAAAATCAGGGATCGCCCAATAATATAATAATAAATATAATAATATTAATAATATTCAAACAGAGATAAGGGGAATGTTTTCTCTCGGAGGATGTTGAGTGTCTGGAACTCTCTTCCTCAAATGGCAGTGCAAGCAGAATGTTTTTAAGGCAGAGCTAGATAGGATCTTGATTAACAAACGGGGTGAAAGGTTATCGGGGGGGGCAGGAACGTGGGGCTGAGGTTACAAACAAATCAGCCATGATCTTATTGAATGGAGGAGCATGTTTGAGGGGCCGAGTGGCCTACTCCTGATTCACATGGTCATATGTACGTTCGTGCATATAAGAACATAAGAACTCGGAGCAGGAGTCGGCCATCTGGCCCCTCGAGCCTGCTCCGCCATTCAATGAGATCATGGCTGATCTTTTGTGGACTCAGCTCCACTTTCCGGCCCGAACACCATAACCCTTAATCCCTTTATTCTTCAAAAAACTATCTATCTTTACCTTAAAAACATGTAATGAAGGAGCCTCAACTGCTTCACTGGGCAAGGAATTCCATAGATTCACAACCCTTTGGGTGAAGAAGTTCCTCCTAAACACAGTCCTAAATCTACTTCCCCTTATTTTGAGGCTATGTCCCCTAGTTCTGCTTTCACCCGCCAGTGGAAATAACCTGCCCGCATCTATCCTATCTATTCCCTTCATAATTTTAAATGTTTCTATAAGATCCCCCCTCATCCTTCTAAATTCCAATGAGTACAGTCCCAGTCTACTCAACCTCTCCTCGTAATCCAACCCCTTCAGATCTGGGATTAACCTAGTGAATCTCCTCTGCACACGCTGCAGCGCCAGTACGTCCTTTCTCAAGTAAGGAGACCAAAACTGAACACAATACTCCAGGTGTGGCCTCACTAACACCATATGATTTGCCTTCTGTGAGCACGTTCATGTTCATAGAGTGGAAACCTTCTCTATGGACGAATGTGACTGGCTGTTACCAGGGAGCTCTCAAGGTCACGTGTGTGCAGTCAATGGCCCCTTGTACGGCTTTCGGGATCCAAGCAGAATTAGACAAATTGGTGCACATTCCTGCACAGGACATCTGTCCCTTCTCGGATGCACTTGTGTGTGGCTGACTGGGAGATACCACACAGGTTCCCAGTGGAACTCTGAAAGGACATTTAAGGAAGCAGTGGTACATTCACATCACCGGCACGGGAGTCCCTCCAAGGCCCCAGGTCATCGTGGAGGAGCTGACAGATGTGAGCAACCACATTCTGGGACATGCTAATGTGGCTATGGCATTGCGTTTGGCTTAACTGTAGCTAGCTGCACTGCCCACGATACGCTGTATGGTCACAACAATGCTTGCCGTTGCAATGGGCATCCTACTTGAGGCCCCTCTCCCTCTTGCTGCTCAGGCCCAAGCCCCTCCTGGTCCTGTGCCAACCTGCAACAGGCTCTCACCCTCCTCATCTGGACAGGAACCAGGCAAAAGGCTGGACCGCCTGCATCATCCAGGCCTGTGGATCTGGGAACGAATTGAAGTAATAAATCAAGTGACCATAGTCATGACAGACTCCCGTCCATCTCGGAACCAGCAAAGTCATTACTAACCCCTTCGCCTGTCCATTTACACATGACATCGCCACCCCATCCCTTCCTGGTGAAGGATATCTTAGAGGACCAGCGATGGGAGTTCCTCTCGTTCAAACTGTGACTGGAGACATTGCTCTTTGACCAATGCGATGAGAGCCATGTGTACCATTGGCATGGGCAGCACGGTAGCATTGTGGATCGCACAATTGCTTCACAGCTCCAGGGTCCCAGGTTCGATTCCCGGCTTGGGTCACTGTCTGTGCGGAGTCTGCATGTTCTCCCCGTGTGTGCGTGGGTTTCCTCCGGGTGCTCCGGTTTCCTCCCACATTCCAAAGATGTGCAGGTTAGGTGGATTGGCCGTGCTAAATTGCCCTTAGTGTACAAAATTGCCCTTAGTGTTGGGAGGGGTTACTGGGTTATGGGAATAGGGTGGAGGTGCTGACCTTGGGTAGGGTGCTCTTTCCAAGAGCCGGTGCACAACCGATGGGCCGAATGGCCTCCTTCTGCACTGTAAATTCTATGTAAGAACCTCGCTTCTGACATTATTCTGCTTCTCTCCACCACCACTGAGATTCTAAAGAGAGACCATTGCCCTGGAGCAGAGAAAGACGACCACATGGGCCCTTTGTCAGCCACAACCATTCACTCGGGAGGATGGAGGTTTGGATTTGGGAGGTGGCTACCATCTCCAGCTGAAGCCCCACGGAGGAATCCCCCTCCCTCACCCTGCCCCTGACAGCAGATAGTAAACGGCACAGAATGAACGGCCCATCTGGGGCCTTGAGGCAATGAGGTCCACGATCCGGGATCAAACCTGTCGCTGTGTGGGCTTCACCATCGAAAGAAGAACAAGGTGGTTCTCATCCAATTGCCTGTTAATTATTAAAGTGCCTCTTTTGGAGGCCAATTGTGTTCACCATGAACTCCACCCAACTGAAAAGATCCTCCTCCCACTTTGAGGGATCGCAGTTTCAGAGTGACAGTGTTCAATTCAGCAGCACGGTAGCATGGTGGTTAGCATAAATGCTTCACAGCTCCAGGGTCCCAGGTTCGGTTCCCGGCTGGGTCACTGTCTGTGCGGAGTCTGCACGTCCTCCCTGTGTGTGCGTGGGTTTCCTCCGGGTACTCCGGTTTCCTCCCACAGTCCAAAGATGTGTGGGTTAGGTGGATTGGCCATGCTAAATTGCCCGTAGTGTCCTAAAAGTAAGGTTAAGGGGGAGTTGTTGGGTTACGGGTATAGAGTGGATACGTGGGTTTGAGTAGGGTGATCATGGCTCGGCACCGAGGGCCGAACGGCCTGTTCTGTGCTGTACTGTTCTATGTTCTATATTCTAATTGGCACCCAATCTGAGTCAAAGGAATGGTTCAATTCCGACTTTGGGTCACTGTCTGTGCGGAGTCTGCACGCTCTCCCAGTGTCTGCGTGGATTTACTCCGGTTTCCTCCCACAGTCCAAAGACGTGCAGTTTAGGTGGATTGGCCATGATAGCTTACCCTTAGTGTCTAAAGGTTGGGTGGAGTTACTGGGATAGGGTGGGGGATTGGCCCTAGGTAGGGATGCCCTTTCGCAGGGTCAGTGCATATAACCACTGTAGTGATGTGTACTTGCAGTAGCCATGATGTGGAGATGCCGGCGTTGGACTGGGGTGAGCACAGTAAGAAGTCTGACACCAGGTTAAAGTCCAACAGGTTTGTTTCAAACACGAGCTTTCGTACCGAAAGCTCGTGTTTGAAACAAACCTGTTGGACTTTAACCTGGTGTTGTAAGACTTCTTACTGTACTTGCAGTAGTGGGATGTATGCCTGTACCTGTAATACAGGTTCCTCCGGTCAGCCCCTGCCGGCTAGCTCCGCCCACAGGGAGCTTGTGTATAAATATGCATGAGAGCCACTCAGACCCTAGTCTACAGTTGCAAATGGAGGAATAGCATTGCACAGCAATAAAGCCTGTATTGTACTACTCTCTCGGCTTTGAGTATAATTGTTAGCGCTACAATTTATTGCTGTACGATTTCCCGTTCACCATGGACATCAGAGTCAAGCCTGACCGTCTGCAGCTGGATCCGCAGTCGCCTCACGCCAGAAAAGACTTTGATCACTGGCTCGCAGTCTTCGAGGCCTACATCTCTTCAGCAGACCCTCCCCCGACGGAGGCTCAGAAAAAGCAACTCCTGTACTCCAGACTTAGCTCCAGCGTCTTTCCGCTCATTCGAGATGCGACCGACTACACCGCAGATATGGAACTGCTCAAGGAGAATTATGCACCATCGACGAACACCCTGTTTGCGAGGCATCAACTTTCTACTCACGTCCAGCAGCCGGGTGAGTCGATTGAGGACTTCTGGAGGGCCCTTATACCTCTGGTACGAGACTGCGACTGCCGGGCCCTCACAGCCGCGGAACATTCGGACTTACTCATGCGCGATGCCTTCGTTACAGGCATTGCATCGGACCCCATCCGGCAACGACTGCTGGAAGGGGCCGCCCCCGACCTCGCGGCCGTAAAGGCCCTGGCGCTCTCCATGACTGCCACCTCCCGTAGTGCGCGATCATACTCCGCTAGCCGCTCGGCCCACCCGTCCTACCCCTCATGGACCCCACAAACGGCCCCCCCAGCAGCCGCCCCCGCGCACTATACCTGCGCTGCCCGCCGCACCACACCCCCTGGGGGTCCCCACTGTTACTTCTGCGGTCAGCAGAAGCACCCCCGCCAGTGCTGCCCGGCCCGCACAGCGACCTGCAAAGTTTGTGGCAAGAAAGGCCACTTTGCAGCGGTGTGTCAGTCCCGGACGTTCGCCGCTATCGCACCGCAGGTCCCCTCGCCTCAGCCGCTCCCTCAATGGGCCCCGCCGTCCACTTCCCCCGACCCCACGTCCGATCAGTGGGCGCCGCCATCTTTTGCCGACCCCGCCACGTGCGCTCCATGGGCGCCGCCATCTTCATCCACCACCACCGCCATGTGCATTCTATGGGCTCCGCCATTTTGTCCCGACCCCACAACGTGCGCTCCATGGGCGGCGCCATTTTACCCACAGGTACTCCAGACGCCGCCATTTTGTCCTCCCCCCGGGACGGGGCCACGGGACACGGGTCGCTACCGCTCCTCGCCAGACTCATCTGACTCGACCGCCGATCGCCCGCTACTCGCCTCCGTTACGCTCGACCAGTCGCGTCCTCGCAACCTGGCACCCTCTTCCACATCGGTGCTGGTCAACGGCCACGTGACCTCCTGCCTCATTGACTCCGGGAGCACCGAGAGCTTCGTCCACCCGGACACGGTAAGGCGCTATTCCCTTGTGGTCCATCCCGCCGACCGGCAGATCTCTCTCGCCTCCGGGTCCCACTCTGTCCCAATCCGGGGTTTCTGCCTGGTTAAACTCACTGTACAGGGCGTGGAATTCGACCGTTTCCGTCTGTACATTCTCCCCAACCTCTGCGCGTCACTCTTACTAGGCCTGGATTTCCAATGCAATCTCCAGAGCCTCACCCTCAAATTCGGCGGACCCCTACCTCCCCTCACCGTTTGCGGCCTCGCGGCCCTCAAGGTCGAGCCTCCCTCACTCTTTGCCAATCTGACCGCAGACTACAAGCCCGTCGCCACCAGGAGCAGACGGTACAGCACCCAGGACAAGGCCTTCATCAGGTCCGAAGTCCAGCGGCTGCTTCGGGAGGGTATCATCGAGGCCAGCAACAGTCCTTGGAGAGCCCAGGTGGTAGTGGTTAAGACCGGGGAGAAGCACAGGATGGTCATGGACTACAGCCAGACCATCAACCGGTACACGCAGCTCGACGCGTACCCCCTCCCTCACATATCTGATATGGCCAATCAGATTGCACAGTACCGGGTCTTCTCTACTATTGACCTGAAATCCGCCTACCACCAGCTCCCCATCCGTAAATCGGACCGTCCCTACACTGCCTTTGAGGCGGACGGTCGTCTGTACCAATTTCTGAGGGTTCCCTTCGGCGTCACGAATGGAGTGTCGGTATTTCAACGAGAAATGGACCGAATGGTTGACCGGTACGGACTGCAGGCCACCTTCCCGTACCTCGACAATGTCACCATCTGCGGCCATGACCAGCAGGACCATGATGCCAACCTTACTAAATTCCTCCACACCGCATCGCTCCTTAATCTCACGTACAACAAGGAGAAGTGCGTGTTCCGCACAGACAGCTTAGCCATCCTTGGCTACGTAGTCCAAAACGGACTACTGGGGCCCGATCCCGACCGCATGCGCCCCCTCATGGAGCTCCCCCTCCCTCACTGCCCCAAGGCCCTCAAACGCTGCCTTGGGTTCTTTTCGTACTACGCCCAGTGGGTCCCACAATACGCGGACAAGGCCCGCCCACTTATCCAGTCCACACATTTTCCCCTCACGGCCGAGACACAACAGGCCTTCGCCCGTATTCGCTCGGACATAGCCAGGGCCGGGATGCACGCAGTAGACGAGACACTGTCCTTCCAAGTAGAAAGCGACGCTTCAAATGTCGCACTTGCCGCCACGCTGAATCAGCCAGGCAGACCCGTGGCATTCTTTTCACACACCCTCCACGCCTCCGAAATTCGGCATTCCTCTGTTGAAAAGGGGGCCCAGGCTATCGTTGAAGCGGTGCGGCACTGGAGGCATTACCTGGCCGGCAGGAGATTCACTCTCCTCACTGACCAACGGTCGGTAGCCTTCATGTTCAACAACACACAGCGGGGCAAGATCAAGAATGACAAAATCTTGCGGTGAAGAATCGAGCTCTCCACCTTTAACTACGAGATCTTGTATCGCCCCGGCAAGCTCAACGAGCCCCCAGACGCCCTCTCCCGAGGTACATGTGCCAGCGCACAAGTGAACCAGCTCCGTGCCTTGCACGAGAGCCTTTGCCATCCGAGGGTCACTCGCTTGTACCATCTAATCAAAGCCCACAATCTGCCCTACTCCGTCGAGGAAGTACGGACAGTCACCAGAGACTGCCAGGTCTGTGCCGAGTGCAAGCCGCACTCCTACCGGCCAGATCGCGCGCGCCTGGTGAAAGCGTCCCGCCCCTTTGAACGCCTCAGTGTGGATTTCAAAGGGCCCCTCCCCTCCACCAACCGCAACACGTACATCCTTAGTGTGGTCGATGAATTCTCTAGGTTCCCCTTCGCCATCCCATGCCCGGATATGACGTCTGCCACCGTCATCAAGGCCCTGGATTCCATTTTCGCTCTGTTCAGTTTCCCCGACTACATCCACAGCGACAGGGGACCCTCATTCATGAGCGATGAGCTGCAGGGGTATCGCCTCCAGCAGGACGACCAGCTACAACCCCCGGGGAAACGGGCAGGTAGAGAGGGAGAACGGGACGGTTTGGAGGGCCATCCAGCTGGCCCTACGGTCCAGGAACCTCCCAGCCGCTCGCTGGCAGCACCCCTCCCTGACGCGCTCCATTCGAGGCAGCACGGTAGCACAGTGGTTAGCACAATTGCTTCACAGCTCTAGGGTCCCAGGTTCGATTCCGGCTTGGGTCACTCTCTGTGCGGAGTCTGCACGTTCTCCCCATGTGTGTGTGGGTTTCCTCCGGGTGCTCCGGTTTCCTCCCACAGTCCAAAGATGTGCAGGTTAGGTGGATTGGCCATGCTAAATTCCCCTTAGTGTCCAAAACTGCCCTTAGTGTTGGGTGGGGTTACTGGGTTACGGGGATAGGGTGGAGTTGTTGACCTTGGGTAGGATGCTCTTTCCAAGAGCCGGTTCAGACTCGATGGGCCGAATGGCCTCCTTCTGCACTGTAAATTCTATGTAAAATTCCATTTGGTCGCTACCGTGCACCGCAACTAACAGTACACCCCATGACCGTGTTTTTGCCTTCCCTCGGAAGTCTCCATCCGAGGTGTCGCTCCGACGTGGCTCACGACTCCGGGCCCAGTCCTTCTCCATAGGCATGTCCGGCACCACAAGGCGGAACCCCTGGTGGACAAAGTACGCCTTCTCCACGCCAACCCTCAGTATGCCTACGTGGAGTTCCCCGACGGCCGCCAGGACACAGTCTCGCTCCGGGACCTGGCTCCCTCAGGTGCCGATCCCATGCCCACGCCCCCTTTTCCCCCCGCGCCAACCTCCTTTTCCCCGGCGCCCCCCTATTCGTCCCCACCAGGTCCATCCCTCGTCCCCCTGCCCACACTGGAGGACACGGAAGATTTCGGCTCGCTCTCGGAAGATTTCGGCTCGCTCTCGGAGTCATCCCGCCAGCAGCCAGCACCAACACCGCCAGCACCTGCACCGACATCGCCACCTCAGCTACGCCAATCACAGCGGAACATTCGACCGCCGGTTCGGCTCAACCTGTGACCTGCTGACCAGATGGACTCTTGGTTTTCTTTGTTTGGACCCTCTTGTAAATAGCTCATCCTTTGTTTTATAGTTACACGTCACCCCCGCCGGACTCATTTTTATAGGGGGTAAATGTGGTGAGATAACCACTGTAGTTATGTGTACTGCAGTAGGGGGATGTATGGCTGTACCTGTAATACAGGTTCCTCCGGTAAGCCCCTGCTGGCTAGCTCCGCCCACAGGGAGCTTGTGTATAAATATCCATGTGAGTCACTCAGACCCGAGTCTACAGTTGCAGCCGGAGGAATAGCATCGCACAGCAATAAAGCCTCTATTGTACTACTCTCTCCTCTTTGGGTATAATTGTTAGCGCTACAAGGGCCGAATTGATTCTATGATGATGATGATGTGTGAGTGGTTCTCATGAAAGGCCACAGCAGCAACAGCTCATTTCCAAGTTGTTGGAAGAAATGAAGCTCACCAGGTACAGGCCACAGACAGGGAGCTGAATTTGGAGAGAGCAAATGTAATTCCAGTGACGGCGACGTCACATTAGTATGCATGAGACGCTCATGAATATGCATGAGATGCTTATAAAAATGCTAATGCTGCAAAAGTGCTTCCCAATTCGTCAGGAAGCTACCCCTGCATTTAACCACCTTCAAAACCGTCCATAGAATCCCTACCCTAACCCTTCCGCCCATCAGGCCTGCACCAACTCGGCCCACTCTCCCGCTCGACCCCTGTAACCCCACCTAACCGGCTCATCTTTGGACTGTGGGAGGAAACCGGAGCACCCGGAGGAAACCCACGCAGACACGGGGAGGACGTGCAGACTCCGCACAGACATTGACCCAGCCGGGAATCGAACCCGGGACCCTGGAGCTGTGAGGCAACTGTGCTAACCACTGTGCTACCGTGCTGCCCTATTCACCCAATGATGTGAAATCTCTGCCCTCTCCACCCACTCGCCACATGGTGAGTTTCTCCTCACTCTACCCAATCAAAACTCATCGTTTTGCAAGCTTCTGCTGGGTCACCTCTGAACCTACACCGTCCCACGGAGAACAATCCCAACTGTACCAACCTCTCATCATAACTGAAGTCCCTCACCCTGTTTTTTAAAAATGTATTCTTTGATGGGGTGTGGGCATCGCCGGCTTGAACCGATCGGTTTGCTCCGCCCATTAGGGGTCAGTTAAGAGTCAACCACATTGCTGTGGGTCTGGAGTCACGTGTAGGCCAGACTGGGTAAGGGGGGCAGATTTCCTGAGAGCTTTAATTCCTAAAGTTCATCCCACCTTTGGGAAATTGATTTTTGGCCTAGCTGCTAGTCAAAGCCCCCCAGCCACCAAGCATCATGATGCTGTTCTGCAATGTGATTCACACCCACATACATTAATGGTTAATGTATAGTCAGTACAGTTAAATGATCACTAAAGGGCAACACGAACAGGGGGTATAAATACAGGCTCAATCTGTTTTCCCGCTCACTTCAGGTGTGTTGTGATTAGAGAACAGAGGTGAAGAGTTAGCTCAGAGTGCAAGTATAAATATGCATAGTTTAATCTAGTTCTATCTTGTTAAATTTAATACCTAGTAAAAGTATTAAAGAATCGAACTCACAAGTTCATTGATTAGTTACTCAATACATTATTTGTTTTCACCGGACAACTTTGAGTATTCATCATCATCAAAGTTAAGAACTTCTCGGCATAAACAAATGAGCGACATATATTACTGAGACGAGTAATGAGTAACATAACAGGGCTCAGAGATGAGGTTCCACCCATTGAGCCAGCTCGAGTAAAACGAGAGGACGTCAGTCGTTCATGATGAAAGGAGACTCAAAACAAATCTCCATGATTAATACCTCAGTGAGTGAGTGGTCACTCTGCACACTTCACCAGGGAGAGGGGGAGGACAGAGAATCCCTCACACTGTCCCTCCCTCACTCCCCTCACCCAAACCCTGAACCGCATTCCACAGTCTGAATGCGACCATCAATTCACGCGAAACAGAGAGTGGATGTAACCTGTGGCTTTAATCGACTAGAACAGTGCCTGCCTGCGACTGCTCTGCTACTGAGAGCCGCCTACAGGGCTGCTGCTCTTTATACCTCCCCTCAAGGGGCGGAGCCAGGGGCGGAGCCCACAAAGGCACCAACATTTTACATTCCAGGTAATATCATACAATGGTCCATAGGTGGAGCCCACATGGGCAACAGCGTGATACAGAGTAATACATGGTGAATGGTTAATGCAATACGTTCACCACAAGTCACCATCCCATTGACTGGCAGGCCAGATTCAATGGGTCGAATGGCTGACTTCTGGTCTTAGTTGGCCCACACACAGCCCCATCCACATCATCCTCCCACACATCTCCTCCAAACCCTTACCCACCTCCCTCACCATTCCTGCATGCCATTGCACTCCAGCTCACCCCATCCCCTCCAGCCACAGAGCTCCGTTGTTACTGTCACTCCCTCACCCCCCAACCCTGTGGTGGTATGATTTGCATAGCTGTCTGCCATTGGTGCAGAACACCGGCTTACCATTGGCCCTGGTCAGTCATGTGCCTCTCGACCGATTGGTTGAGACCAGTCATGTGACAGCTCTCCGATTGGTCGAGAGGATGAGTTAACCACGCCTCCATACCGAGGTATAAATAGTCGGAACGCCCGGCGGTCGTCCATTTTATTGTAGTCGACCGCAGGGCTAAGTTCTAGCTTATTAAAGCTTAACTTTTGTACAGCAACTCGTCTCTCGTGCAATTGATGGCTCATCAATTTAATAAGCTAGATTTTTGAAGATGGAGTTCCGGATCAAGCCTGAATGCCTCCGCATCAGCCCGCAAACTCCGAACGCTGCAGAACTTTTTCAACATTGGCTGGCATGGTCTCGAAGGATACCTGGAGTCTGCAACCAGCCCCCCCACCCCCACCATGGCACAGAAGCTTCACATCCTCCACTCCAGCGTGGGTATAGCAGCCTACGCGATGATCAAGGAGGAGAAAGATTACGATGCCGCCATGCTAAAGCTGAATGGACAATTCCTTAAACCAGTCAACAGAGTATTCGCCCGACATCTGCTGGCCACCAGACAACAGCTCCCCGGTGAGTCATTAGACCAATTTTACCAGGCCCTCGCTATCCTGGGGAGGAATTGCTCCTGCCTCACAGTCTCAGCTACGGAGCACATGGAACTGCTGATCAGAGACGCTTACGTGTGGCTGGGATGCAGTCCCCCGCTATCCGCCAGCGGAGGCTGGAGAAAGACGACCTCAGCTTAACTGAGGCACGGACTCTCTCCACCTCCCTGGAGGTCGCCGATCTAAACGCCCGCGCCGATGTCCCCAGCCGCACTGCACCACCCTGGGCCTCCTGGCACGCTTCCCCACCGCCATCCGCCGCTCCCGACCTCCCTCAGGCCTGTGCCACGGGACGCCCCGACAAGTCCGCGGGGCCCCCGCTGCTACACCCTCGCCCGCGCTGCCCAGCCCGCTCCGCCCTCTGTAAGAGCTGCGGGAAGAAGGGCCACTTCTCCACTGTCTGCCAGGCCAAAACGGTCGCTGCTGTTCCGCGCAGCGACCAGGGATCCCCACCTCCGGGCCCTTGCTGGCCCCTCCTGGACGCTGCGCAACTCTCTCTCCCCCGCCCCCGGGTCACTGCGCCCGGCCTGCGCGCCGCTCTCTCTCCTCCGGGCCTCCCAGTCCCCTCCTAGATGCCGCGCAACTCTCTCCCCCCCGCCCCCGAGCCCCCGCGCCTGGCCTGCGCGCCTCTTTCTCTCCTCCGGGCCCTTCCGGGTCCCTCCAGCGCACCGCGCTACTCTCCACTCGCCGCCCCCGCGCCTGGCCTACGCGCCTCTCTGCCCCCGCTCCCAGCCGCTCCGATCGGCCCGCCGGCACCGCTAACCCCGCCCCTAGCAACCACGAGGGCCCCACGGGCGCCGCCATCTTGGGGCGCTGACTCCACGTGCGGGTCCTGGGCGCCGCCATCTTGGGGCCCCGACTCCACGTGCGGGTCCTGGGCGCCACCTTCCGGGACTGGCACGCAAGGTTCTTCCAGCATCTACTTGGACATCGACGACGGATACGGATTTTCCCCACGGCTCGCGGCCATTCAGCTCGACCAGTCACGTCCACGCACGCTCGCCAAAACGACAACGCTGATCTACCTCAACGGCCACGAGACGGGCTGCCTGCTGGACTCCGGGAGCACGGAAAGCTTCGTTCACCCTGACACGGTAAGACGCTGCGCGCTCCCTGTCCATCCTGTAAAACACAAAATCGGGTTAGCCTCAGGTTCGCACTCCGTCCACATCACCGGCGTATCTTGATAATGTCACCACCTGCGGCCACGATCAGCAGGACCATGACACCAACCTCCAGCAATTCCTCCAAACCGCAAAACTCCTTAACCTCACGTACAATAAGGATAAGTGCGTGTTTAGCACCGACCGTCTAGCCATCCTCGGCTACGGAGTGCGTAACGGAGTGATAGGCCCCGATCCCGAACGCATGCGCCTCCTGATGGAACTCCCTCTCCCCAATACCCTCAAATCCCTCAAACGCTGCCTGGGGTTCTTCGCTTACTACGCCCAATGGGTTCCCAACTACGCTGACAAAGCCCGTCCCCTCATTGAAACCACGACCTTCCCGCCGTCGACAGAGGCCTGCCAGGCCTTTAGCCGCATCAAAGCGGACATCGCAAAGGCCACGATGCGCGCCATCGATGAGTCCCTCCCCTTCCAGGTCGAGAGCGATGCATCAGAAGTTGCTCTGGCGGCCACCCTGAACCAAGCGGGCAGACCCATGGCCTTCTTCTCCAGAACTCTCCAGGCTTCCAAACTCCGCCACCCCTCTGTGGAAAAGGAAGCCCAGGCCATAGTCGAAGCTGTGCAACATTGGAGGCACTATTTGGCCGGCAGGAGGTTTACCCTCCTCACAGACCAACGGTCAGTAGCCTTCATGTTTGATAATGCACAAAGGGGCAAGATTAAGAATGACAAGATCTTACGGTGGCGGATCGAGTTGTCCACGTACAACTATGATATCTTGTATCGTCCTGGGAAGCTCAATGAGCCTCCTGATGCCCTGTCCCGCGGTACCTGCGCCAGCGCGCAGATAGACCACCTCCACTCCCTCCACGCGGACCTCTGCCATCCAGGGGTGACCCGTCTCTACCATTTCATAAAGGCCCGCAACCTGCCTTTCTCCATCGCGGAAGTCAGGTCAGTAACCCGTGACTGCCACATCTGCGCAGAGAGCAAACCGCACTTCTACCGCCCCGAGCGCGCACACCTGATCAAAGCATCCCGCCCCTTCGAACGTCTCAGCATTGACTTCAAGGGGCCCCTTCCCTCTAACAACCGCAACATTTACTTCCTGGCGGTGATCGACGAATTCTCCCGCTTCCCCTGCGCCATTCTGTCAGAGGGTCAGTACTGAGGGAGTGCTGCACTGTCAGAGGGTCAGTACTGAGGGAGTGCCGCACGTCGACCGTCATTAAGGCCCTCCTCTCCATCTTCTCCCTGTTCGGCTACCCCACGTACATACATAGCGATCGGGGGTCCTCCTTTATGAGCGACGAGCTGCGTCAATTCCTGCTCAACAGGGGCATCGCCTCTAGCAGGACGACCAGCTATAACCCCCGGGGTAACGGACAGGTCGAGCGGGAGAATGGTACCATCTGGAAGACCATACTACTGGTCCTCCAGTCCAGAGATCTCCCTATTTCCCGATGGCAAGAGGTGATCCCCGATGCCCTACATTCTATCCGCTCACTCCTCTGTACCGCAACAAATCAGACACCTCATGAACGTCTTCTTGTCTTCCCCAGGAAGTCATCCTCCGGATCCCCTCTCCCGACGTGGCTGGTCACCCCCGGACCCATCTTGCTCCGGAAGCACGTGCGGGTGCACAAGTCCGATCCGTTGGTGGAACAAGTCCAGTTACTCCACGCTAACCCGCAGTATGCGTATGTGGAGTACCCCGACGGTCGGCAGGACACGGTCTCCCTCCGGGAACTGGCACCCGCTGGCGTGCGGCCTCCCCCCCCCTTCACCACAGACCCCCCCCCTGTTTTTTCCCCCCAGCGCCCCACCCAGGTCACCCCTTCCCCATCCATGGCGTCTCCACAGCCAGCTCGGGTGACGGAGACTGTTCAAGGACCATCGCTCCCGGACTCCAGCACGTCAGCGGAACCACCACCATCGGCCGAACTGACGTCACCTCCTCCACTGCGGCGGTCTGCCAGAACGTCACGGGCCACAAAAAGACTGATCGAATCGATTTAAATTACAACAGCTCCATGGACTTTGTTGGGACTTTGTGTAATATTGCTAATTGTCTGGGCCAGTGGGAAGCCAAAAATGTAATTAAAGAAAAGAAGAGAAAATGTTTGTTCTCCCGGCTGCTACTCATACCACCAGTTCTCCCCCCCCCCCCCCCCCCCGCCCCCGGCTCTCATTGATAACCCCCCCCCCCCCCCCGGCTTCTTTCTCCGCAAGGGGTGAATGTGGTGGTATGATTTGCATAGCTGTCTGCCATTGGTGCAGAACACCGGCTTACCATTGGCCCTGGTCGGTCATGTGCCTCTTGACCGATTGGTTGAGACCAGTCATGTGACGGCTCTCCGATTGGTCAAGAGGCTGAGTTAACCACGCCTCCATACCGAGGTATAAATAGTCAGAACGCCCGGCGGTCGTCCATTTTATTGTAGTCAACCGCAGGGCTAAGTTCTAGCTTATTAAAGCCTAACTTTTGTACAGCAACTCGTCTCTCATGCAATTGATGGCTCATCAAACCCTACCCTCCGTGAGTCCTGCTTGTGGGTCAGAGAAACAGGTTGAATGGAAGTAAACAATCTCGGAGAGAGACAAAGGTTTCTCTGTTTGAGAGGAGCCACAATCACCGGAGGCAGAGATATCCCAGAACCTGTCTTACAACATTCTCACCTTTGTTGGTTTTGATTTCCTGCCTCAGCTGAAGACACCAACTCACAGAGGGAGTGCAGCCCTGTCAGAGGGTCAGTACAGAGGGAGTGCTGCACTGTCAGAGGTCAGTACTGAGGGAGTGCCGCACTGTCAGAGGTTCAGTGCTGAGGGAGTGCCTCACTGTCAGAGGGTCAGTACAGAGGGAGTGCAGCCCTGTCAGAGGGTCAGTACAGAGGGAGTGCTGCACTGTCAGAGGGTCAGTACTGAGGGAGCGCTGCACTGTCAGAGGGTCAGTACTGAGGGAGCGCTGCACTGTCAGAGGGTCAGTACTGAGGGAGTGCCGCACTGTCAGAGGGTCAGTACTGAGGGAGTGCCGCACTGTCAGAGGGTCAGTGCTGAGGGAGTGCCTCACTGTCAGAGGGTCAGTACAGAGGGAGTGCAGCCCTGTCAGAGGGTCAGTACAGAGGGAGTGCTGCACTGTCAGAGGGTCAGTGCTGAGGGAGCGCTGCACTGTCAGAGGGTCAGTACTGAGGGAGCGCTGCACTGTCAGAGGGTCAGTACTGAGGGAGTGCCGCACTGTCAGAGGGTCAGTACTGAGGGAGTGCCGCACTGTCAGAGGGTCAGTACTGAGGGAGTGCCGCACTGTCAGAGGGTCAGTACTGAGGGAGTGCGGCACTGTCAGAGGGTCAGTACTGAGGGAGTGCAGCACTGTCAGAGGGTCAGTACTGAGGGAGTGCTGCACTGTCAGAGGGTCAGTACTGAGGGAGTGCTGCACTGTCAGAGGGTCAGTACTGAGGGAGTGCTGCACTGTCAGAGGGTCAGTACTGAGGGAGTGCTGCACTGTCAGAGGGTCAGTACTGAGGGAGTGCTGCTCTATCGGTGGGTCAGTACTGAGGGAGTGCTGCACTGTCAGAGGGTCAGTACTGAGGGAGTGCAGCACTGTCAGAGGGTCAGTACTGAGGGAGTGCTGCACTGTCAGAGGGTCAGTACTGAGGGAGTGCTGCACTGTTAGAGGGTCAGTACTGAGGGAGTGCTGCACTGTCAGAGGGTCAGTACTGAGGGAGTGCTGCTCTATCGGTGGGTCAGTACTGAGGGAGTGCTGCACTGTCAGAGGGTCAGTACTGAGGGAGTGCAGCCCTGTCAGAGGGTCAGTACTGAGGGAGTGCTGCACTGTCAGAGGGTCAGTACTGAGGGAGTGCTGCACTGTCAGAGGGTCAGTACTGAGGGAGCGCCGCACTGTCAGGGGGTCAGTACTGAGGGAGTGCTGCACTGTCAGAGGGTCGGTACTGAGGGAGCGCCGCACTGTCAGAGGGTCAGTACTGAGGGAGTGCCGCACTGTCAGAGGGTCAGTACTGAGGGAGTGCTGCACTGTCAGAGGGTCAGTACTGAGGGAGCGCCGCACTGTCAGAGGGTCAGTACTGAGGGAGTGCCGCATTGTCAGAGGGTCGGTACTGAGGGAGCGGCGCACTGTCAGAGGGTCAGTACTGAGGGAGTGCCGCACTGTCAGAGGGTCAGTACTGAGGGAGTGCTGCACTGTCAGAGGGTCAGTACTGAGGGAGTGCTGCACTGTCAGAGGGTCAGTACTGAGGGAGTGCTGCACTGTCAGAGGGTCAGTACTGAGGGAGTGCAGTACTGTCAGAGGGTCAGTACTGAGGGAGTGCTGCACTGTCAGAGGGTCGGTACTGAGGGAGTGCTGCACTGACAGATATGTTGTCTTACGGTGAGATATTAAATTAACTCTTGCTTCCTTCTCAGATAGACGGTTTGACTATTTGGAAGGAATAGGGGATTGCTCTCTGTTTCCTCTCCGCTATATTTGGTCATTATCACATTGCGGTTTATGGGATCTTGCTGAGCACCATTGAGCTGCTGATGTTTCTACATTGCAACAGAGACTACACCTGGAAAGTGGAAGGTGGATGTGAGGAAGGACATGTTTCCCCAGTGAGTGGTAATGAGATGGAACTGGCTGCCCGAGGGGCTGTGGGAGCCGAGGCGATGAACGATATCAAAGGAAATTGGATAACCTCTTGAGGGAAATAAACCTCCAGATCCATGGAGATGGAGCGGGGAAATGGAATTGATTGTTCCTCAGAGAGCCAGCATGGGATCGAGGGCCTGAATGGTCTCCTACTGACCATAATGACTTCATACACTTAGCAAAGCCTCAGTCGGAATGCTGGTCCCGATATTTACTGGGACAGGGCATCCTAACGTGTGGAGGAGGTGTCCAGTCGGAAAGGGGGAGGAAGCCTTCCTGAAACACTGGAGTTTGGAATGCCCAGCTGGAGGGTTTCTATCCAGGATGGAAACCACTCTGATTGGCTGGCCTGGCTCCTCCTGGGCAAGGAACAACCCTGCTGAGGAAAACAGCCCGTAAACATAGAACATAGAACAGTACAGCACAGCACAGGCCCTTCGGCCCACAATGTTGTGCCGACCATTTATCCTAATCTATGATCAACCTAACCTACACCCCTTCAATTTACTGCTGTCCATGTGCCTGTCCAAGAGTCGTTTAAACATCCCTAATGACTCTGACTCCACCCCCTCTGCAGGCCGTGCATTCCACACACCCACCACTCTCTGTGTAAGGAACCTCCCTCTGACATCTCCCCTATACCTTCCTCCAATCACCTTAAAATTATGTCCCCTCGTGACAGCCATTTCCGCCCTGGGGAAAAGTCTCTGTCTATCAACTCTATCCATGCCTCTCATCACCTTGTACACCTCTATCAAGTCACCTCTCTGCCTTCTTCGCTCCAGTGAGAAAAGCCCTCGCTCCCTCAACCTTTCTCCATAAGACATGCCCTCCAGTCCAGGCAGCATCCTGGTAAATCTCCTCTGTACCCTCTCCGAAGCCTCCACATCCTTCCTATAATGAGGCAACCAGAACTGGACACAATGGGTGGGATTCTCCGACCCCCCCGCCAGGTTGGAGAATCACCGGGAGGGGCGGCGTGAATCCCGGCCCGCCGCTCTGACGCCGGCTGCCGAATTCTCCGGGGCTGGGGTTTTGGCGGGGGCAGGAATCACGTGCGCCGGTCGGTAGCCGTTGGCAGCGGCCCCCCCCCGGCGATTCTCCGCCACATGGTGGATCGAGTGGCCGCCCGTTTTCAGCCGATCCCGCCGGCGTAAATCAAACCAGGTCTGTACCGGCGGGCACTGGCTCTACGGGCGGTCAGATGAGTCCTCAGGGGGGTTGCGGGGGGATCTGGCCCCGGGGGAGTGATTTTATAACTTACGAATCTGTACATTGCTGTAAAGGTGTAGTTGGGGTGAGGGAGTGTTTTATAATTCATCTTTTCTTCTTTTATAAGTATTTTTTCTTTTGTTAAAAGCTCATCTGCTGACTCCTGTGACTTTGTTCAGTAGCTCCCCTCTACGTTTCGAAACAAAATCTCAAAGTTAGGATCTATTAAGCTGGGTTTCACCCTGGGATCTGACTTGCCCGATGGGACTCCAGAATCCCATCTCTGTTAAAACCAGGTTAGAGGCAGAAATAAGACAGAAAATGCTGGAAAAACCCAGATGTGGCAGCATCTGTGGAGAAGGGAACAGAGGTAACGTTTTGAGTCCGGATGACTCTTCTTCAGAGAAGGCTTTTGAGGCAGGTTGGGTTTGGGTCTGGGATTCTTCGATTGACCAGAATTAGGAGCAGGAAAAGGCCACTCGGCCCCTTGTTCCTGCTCCACGACTCAATAAGATCACGGTTGTTCTGATTATGGCCCCAACTCCACATCCCGCCTGCCCCAGATAGACTTTGACTCTCTCGTTAGTCAAGACTCTATCTGCCTCTGCCTTAAAAACATTCAATGATGCAGCCTCTACCGCTCTCTGAGGAAGAGATTTCCACAGAATAACCACCCACTGGGTCTCTCCTCACCTCCATCTTCAATGGGAAACCCCTGATTTTTAAACCGTGCCCCCCCCCTCGTCTCCCTCGAGGGGAAATACCCTCGCAGATCCACCCAGTCAAATCCCCGCGGGATCTTATATATTTCAATAGGAGCCGGGATTCTGTGTTGTGAGTCCGCCCCTCCCCCACTGCGGGCGAGGATGGAGTATTTTGGCCCTCAGCCAAGTCTACCGTTCATAGAGGCGGGATTGGAGAATCCCGCTGCCGTGAACGGACGGCGAATCCCAGCCCACGATCGCCCCTCCTTCATCTGAACTCCAAATGGGGACGGGTCCATGTTGTCCAAGCCTTCGCCCCCTCATCCCAGGAGCCAGTTTCAAATGGAGGAGAGTCGGTAAACCAGGTAACCATTCACCTGAGGAAGGAGCAGTGCTCCCAAAGCTAGTGTTTGAAACAAACATGTTGGACTTTAACCTGGTGCTGTACGGCTTCCGACAGTAACCAGGGAGACACAGATTGGAGAACCAGAAATCCCTGCCGTGCAGAAGGAGGCCATTCAGCCCATCGAGTCTGCACTCGCCCTCACCTCAACCTGCACCTGCTTCGGACACTTTGGGGCAATTTCTAGCACCTAACTTAACCTTCACACCTTTGGAGATTTGGAGAATGTTTTTATTTCACCCAGTGAGTTGTGGGCGATCAGGAAGCTGCTGCCTGGAGGGGAGGTGGAGGCAGATTCAATAATAACTTACAGAAAAGGCGACTGGATAAATATTGTCAGGAAAAGGAAGTACAATTATGGGGGACAGAACAGGGAGAGGAGGGGACTGGGACTATTGGGACAGATCTTTCCAAGAGTTGGAACAGACTGAATCTGATGGGCTGAGTGGCCTCCTGTGCTCTTCTATGAAATGATTTGCGAAAGTGCCAAAAATATACATTAGAAAAACACACACGCACCCAGATTAAAATCAGCATGTTCCTGTCCAGACTCTCAGTCTTGGTGTTACTTGATGCGACAAAGTATTTAAAGCCAAAGGAAGGTGCTAGATCCAGGAGGGAGGGGAAAGCGGTGGTGGGGTGGGGGGGGGGGGAAAGAGGCGAGAGTCACATATTTTCATAGCTCCCTCCCATCGACTATAATATCCTCTCGTTATGCAAGCAGCATCCAGTCGGTGCCTCCGAGCCCGAGTTCCATGGCTTTCAGACACTGCCTCTCTCCCGGGAGGACAGGATGCGATGGGCAACGAGCTGAAGCCCCCTCTACCCCACTGAGCTGCCGGTCAACATTCAGGCAGGATTAAGGATTTCCTGTGACGAGCTCCGTGTTTCGAGGAGAGAGAGAGAGAGAGAGAGAGAGCCTTGCAGCTGCGGGTGAGATTTAATTTAACCCTTCGCTGTCCTCGACACCAGCCAAGACTGGAATGAATAGGGGGAGAGAATTGTTTCCCCTCGAGGGTGAGAACTCCAAGTCTCTCGGGGTGGGGGTGGGGGTGGGGGGGGGGGGGGGGGGGGGGCATCAGTACGGAACAGTCAGTGATAAATCCAACGGGAATTCAGGGGAAACTTCTTTATCCAGAGAGTGGGGGAGAATGTGGAACCCGCTCCCACAGGGAGTGGTGGAGGTGAAGAGTATCAACAAGGGGGTAGCTGACCGAACGAGAGGGAGAAAGGAATTGAGGGATACGGTGACAGGGCGAGACTGAGAGGGGTTGGGAGAAGGCTGGGCTGGTACAGAATCACCAATGCGTTGGGCCGTGTCTGTTATAAATTCTATGTAAGGAAAGAATGCGTTTCTGTCACACCTCACACAACATCAAGCCAACCCTAATTGCTTCAGACTGAATACTCCACTCTTGGGAGTGTAGTACAGTAAATGTACAGCATGATCCCACATTCAGCAATCGAACAATGGCAAAGTAATGTGCTTTTGGTGACGCTGGTTGAGAATTGAGTATTGACCTCGGGTTGTGGGGGGGAGGGGGGACATCACATCACTGTCCTTCTTCAAATGTTGACATGGGACCTTAAAATACCCACCTGGGAAGGAAGGTGGAGCCTCGGTTCAATGTCTCATTTCAAAGATGGCACCTCTGACAGTGCAGCACTCCCTCAGTACTGACCCTCTGACAGTGCAGCGCTCCCTCAGTACTGACCCTCTGACAGTGCGGCGCTCCCTCAGTACTGAACCTCTGACAGTGCGGCACTCCCTCAGAACTGACCCTCTGACAGTGCAGCACTCCCTCAGTACTGACCCTCTGACAGTGCGGCACTCCCTCAGTACTGACCCTCTGACAGTGCAGCACTCCCTCAGTACTGACCCTCTGACAGTGCGGCACTCCCTCAGTACTGACCCTCTGACAGTGCAGCACTCCCTCAGTACTGACCCTCTGACAGTGCGGCACGCCCTCAGTACTGACCCTCTGGCAATGCGGTGCTCCCTCAGTACTGACCCTCTGACAGTGCGGCACTCCCTCAGTGCTGACCCACTGACAGTGCGGCACTCCCTCAGTACTGACCCTCTGAAAGTGCAGCACTCCCTCAGTACTGACCCTCTGACAGTGCAGCACTCCCTCAGTACTGACCCTCTGAAAGTGCAGCACTCCCTCAGTACTGACCCTCTGACAGTGCAGCACTCCCTCAGTACTGACCCTCTGACAGTGCAGCACTCCCTCAGTACTGACACTCTGACAGTGCGGCACTGCCTCAGTACTGACCCTCTGACAGTGCGGCACACCCACAGTACTGACCCTCTGACAGTGCAACACACCCTCAGTACTGACCCTCTGAAAGTGCAGCACTCCCTCAGTACTGACCCTCTGACAGTGCAGCACTCCCTCAGTACTGACCCTCTGACAGTGCAGCACTCCCTCAGTACTGCCCTCTGACAGTGCAGCACTCCCTCAGTACTGACCCTCTGACAGTGCAGCACTCCATCAGTACTGACCCTCTGACAGTGCAGCACTCCCTCAGTACTGACCATCTGACAGTGCAGCACTCCCTCAGTACTGACCCTCTGACAGTGCGGCACTCCCTCAGTACTGACCCTCTGACAGTGCAGCACTCCTCAGTACTGACACTCTGACAGTGCAGCACTCCCTCAGTACTGACCCTCTGACAGTGCAGCACTCCCTCAGTACTGACCCTCTGACAGTGCGGCACTCCCTCAGTACTGACCCTCTGACAGTGCAGCACTCCCTCAGTACTGACCATCTGACAGTGCAGCACTCCCTCAGTACTGACCCTCTAACAGTGCAGCACTCCCTCAGTACTGACCCTCTGACAGTGCAGCACTCCTCAGTACTGATCCTCTGACAGTGCGGCACTCCCTCAGTACTGACCCTCTGACAGTGCAGCACTCCCTCAGTACTGACCCTCTGACAGTGCAGCGCTCCCTCAGTACTGACCCTCTGACACTGCGGCACTCCCTCAGTACTGACCCTCTGAGAGTGCAGCACTCCCTCAGTACTGATCCTCTGACAGTGCGGCACTCCCTCAGTACTGACCCTCTGACAGTGCGGCACTCCCTCAGTACTGACCCTCTGACAGTGCGGCACTCCCTCAGTACTGACCCTCTGACAGTGCAGCACTCCCTCAGCACTGACCCTCTGACAGTGCAGCACTCCCTCAGTACTGACCCTCTGACAGTGCGGCACTCCCTCAGTGCTGACCCTCTGACAGTGCGGCAGTCCCTCAGTACTGACCCTCTGACAGTGCGGCACTCCCTCAGTACTGACCCTCTGACAGTGCAGCACTCCCTCAGTACTGACTCTCTGACAGTGCAGCACTCCCTCAGTACTGACCCTCTGACAGTGCAGCACTCCCTCAGTACTGACCCTCTGACAGTGCAGCACTCCCTCAGTACTGACCCTCTGACAGTGTGGCACTCCCTCAGTACTGACCCTCTGACAGTGCGGCACTCCCTCAGTACTGACCCTCTGACAGTGCAGCACTCCCTCAGTACTGACCCTCTGACAGTGCAGCACTCCCTCAGTACTGACCCTCTGACAGTGCAGCACTCCCTCAGTACTGACCCTCTGACAGTGCGGCACTCCCTCAGTACTGACCCTCTGACAGTGCGGCACTCCCTCAGTACTGACCCTCTGACAGTGCGGCACTCCCTCAGTACTGACCCTCTGACAGTGAAGTGCTATTTAAACAGTCTCCATTTTTAGGCGAGGTAACTCAGCAGGGTTATTTGTGCTGTCCAATCAGACATGTGATTAAATCTGTGATACACCTGACACTAATAACGAAATTGTTTAAAAATAGTCAGAGAGTAGGCGAGATTTTGGGAGGAGGCTTAGAGTTTGGCAGCCCAGCACGGCGCTGTTCATCCAGCAGGGCAATGAATGTGGATCGGCGCGAGACTCCTACAATTGACAGCCTTTCAACACAGACTGCTCCCAGTATCAGGTTGCTGAATGAAACTCACATTTCTTCATTCCAGGGAGCTGGCCTGTCAGGATGAGCAGCCGGCAGCCTGACAGCCATTCTTTTTTTTAATTCAAACTTGCATCAAAGTAGGTTGCAGCAAATAAACACCCCGGGAAACATTCATCCCAACGATCAACTATACAGTTTGTACAGATCTTTCTCCTTTTTCACCCCCCTCCCCGCTGCGAGGAACAGCTCCTCAAACACGGTCACAAACATCCCCCACCTTATCTCAAACTCCCTGCTGAGCCCCCTAACTCATACTTTATCTTCTCTAACCGCAGGAAGTCGTATAGCTTACCCCCCCCCCCCCCCCCCACTCCCCCGGTGGCGATGCCGACCGCCACTCCAGCAAAATCCGTCGCTGTGCAATCAGAGAGGCGAAGGCCAAGCCATCAGCCTCCCTCCTCTCCATGGGCTCCGGCTTCTCTGAGACCCCAAATATCGCCACCAAAGGGTCCGGGTCCAACTCCTCCTCCAATATCCCGGCTCAGACCGCCAACACTCCAGCCCAGAATCTTCCCAATTTTTCACAACCCCAAAACATGTGCGCATGATTCGCTGGCCCCACCCACACCTCTCACACTCATCTGCTACCCCCTGAAAGAACCCACTCATTCTCACCCGAGTCATATGCACCCTGTGCACCACCTTAAACTGTATCCGGCTCATCCTTGCACAAGAGGAGATCCCGTTTACCCTTCGCAGTGCCTCACTCCATACTCCCCAATTGATCTCCATTCCCAACTCCGCTTCCCATTTCTCCTTGATCTTCGCCACCCGCTCGCCTCCCTGCTCCCCCAGCCATCAGGGGCTGGTTTAGCTCACTCGGCTAAATCGCTGGCTTTTAAAGCAGACCAAGGCAGGCCAGCAGCACGGTTCGATTCCCGTAACAGCCTCCCCGGACAGGCGCCGGAATGTGGGGACTAGGGGCTTTTCACAGTAACTTCATTGAAGCCGACTCGTGACAATAAGCGATTTTCATTTCATTTAATTTTCACTTATATATATCCCCAATTCTTACCCCCCTTCCACATCCGGAAGCAGCAGTCGCTCCAGCAGGGTGTATCCCGGCAATCGAGGGAACCCCTTCCAGACCTTTCGTGGAAAGTCCCTAACCTGCAGATACCTGAACTCACTCCCCCTCGGCAGCTCTACCCTCTCCCTTAGCTCCTCCAGACTGGCGAACCCTTCCTCCAAATACAAATCCCTCACCGTGACCAGCCCCACTTCCCTCCACCTCCTGTATACACTATCCACCCCCCCCCCCCCCCCCCCCCCCCCCGGCTCAAACCCATGATTCTCGCACAGCGGCGTTAGCACCGACATCCCTTCCACCCTAAAATGCCTCCTCAGCTGATTCCATATCTTCACCATGGACTGCACCACTGGGCTCCCTGAATACCTACTCGGAACCATTGGCATCGCTGCCGTCACCATAGACCTCAAACTCGGCCCCTCACAAGATTCCTCCTCCATCCTAACCCACTCTACCCCTTCTCCTTCCCACCACCGCCGCACCTTGTCCATATTCACCGCCCAATAATAATGAAGCAAGTTTGGCAACCCCAACCCCCCCTGCTTGACAGCCATTCTTCAGCGTGAATGTGTCCTGGGTTTTAATGAGCCGTCATTTCGATTTGCGATGAGTAACGGGACCCCTCTTACTCCAGCTCAGCCCCCATGAGAGACGGCAGTTTAAATTGACGGCAACTCGAGAATCTGGCCGGTTGCTCGCTGGATTCCTCACTTATTTTTGGATGTCGAGCTGTCACTGGAATCTTTAATGTTTGTCAAACGACCTCAACATTTCCACAGTTGCCCGCAACAAACAGGGCCAGGAAAGGTCAGTAAAGGTTCCGTCAAAGAGATGATGGTGGAGACGGGAACGAATTGTGTGAAACCGGAGCAGCGCTGAGGGAGCGCTGCAGTGTCAGAGGGTCAGTACTGAGGGAGTGCTGCAGTGTCAGAGGGTCAGTACTGAGGGAGTGCTGCACTGTCAGAGGGTCAGTACTGAGGGAGTGCCGCACTGTCAGAGGGTCAGTACTGAGGGAGTGCTGCACTGTCAGAGGGTCAGTACTGAGGGAGTGCCGCACTGTCAGAGGGTCAGTACTGAGGGAGTGCTGCACTGTCAGAGGGTCAGTACTGAGGGAGCCGCACTGTCAGAGGGTCAGTACTGAGGGAGTGCCGCACTGTCAGAGGGTCAGTACTGAGGGAGTGCTGCACTGTCAGAGGGTCAGTACTGAGGGAGTGCTGCACTGTCAGAGGGTCAGTACTGAGGGAGCGCCGCACTGTCAGAGGGTCAGTACTGTGGGAGTGCCGCACTGTCAGAGGGTCAGTACTGAGGGAGTGCTGCACTGTCAGAGGGTCAGTACTGAGGGAGTGCCGCACTGTCAGAGGGTCAGTACTGAGGGAGTGCAGTACTGTCAGAGGGTCAGTACTGAGGGAGTGCCGCACTGTCAGAGGGTCAGTACTGAGGGAGTGCCGCACTGTCAGAGGGTCAGTACTGAGGGAGTGCTGCACTGTCAGAGGGTCGGTACTGAGGGAGTGCCGCACTGTCAGAGGGTCAGTACTGAGGGAGTGCTGCACTGTCAGAGGGTCAGTACTGAGGGAATGCTGCACTGTCAGAGGGTCAGTACTGAGGGAGAGCTGCACTGTCAGAGGGTCAGTACTGAGGGAGTGCCGCACTGTCAGAGGGTCAGTACTGAGGGAGTGCTGCACTGTCAGAGGGTCAGTACTGAGGGAGAGCCGCACTGTCAGAGGGTCAGTACTGAGGGAGTGCTGCACTGTCAGAGAGTCAGTACTGAGGGAGAGCCGCACTGTCAGAGGGTCAGTACTGAGGGAGTGCCGCACTGTCAGAGGGTCAGTGCTGAGGGAGTGCCGCACTGTCAGAGGGTCAGTACTGAGGGAGTGCCGCACTGTCAGAGGGTCAGTACTGAGGGAGTGCCGCACTGTCAGAGGGTCAGTGCTGAGGGAGTGCCGCACTGTCAGAGGGTCAGTACTGAGGGAGTGCCGCATTGTCAGAGGGTCAGTACTGAGGGAGTGCCGCACTGTCAGAGGGTCAGTTCTGAGGGAGTGCCGCGCTGTGAGATCTGATTTGAATCGTGGCCCCACCTGTATTGTTAAATATCGCAAAACCACCTTTTAAGAAGCACGGGGAGATGTGCCAGTTGTCCCGGGTCAATAATTGTCCCCAATCAATATCAGTGAAAGAGCTGATCCAGACATACTCACATTGATCTGTCTGGGATCTTGCTGTGTTTAGTTAGGGTGCAGTGTTCACTCTGTCAGAAGAGTGAGTCCTCTTGAAATGTATTCACAGACAGCAAAGCACTTTTGTGATGTTCTGCGGGGGGAAATTCTATGTCGCTGTGTTAAATTCTGCCTGTGTTTATTGCAGGTAATCCTGGAGGCCTCTGTGGAGGATGGTGACCATCAAGGTGATGTTGTTGGGCAATGAACTGGTGGGAAAGACATCACTGATTGTTTGCTTAACCACCGGGACCTTCCCCAGGGACAGTGTGCCAACAGTCTTTGATACGGTCAGTACCCAGATCACGGTGGACGAGCGGATGGTTATCCTGAACCTGTGGGACACGGCCCCGCAGGAGGAACATCGACTCTCTATCCGCCAGTTCTACTATCCCCAGACGGACATATTCATCATCTGCTTCTCCATCTGTGACCCGGGCTCCTTTGACCATGTGTGGAATGACTGGTACCCTGAGGTGAGATGCCACCGTCCCAATGTGCCAGTCTTGCTGGTGGGTACAAAGAAGGACCTCAGGCACGACCCGGCCACTGTCCTGAGCCTGCTCAAGCGGGAGTTGGCGCCGGTCAGTTACCAGCAGGGTGCCAGCCTTGCCAGGAAGATAAAAGCGGTGAAGTATGTGGAGTGCTCGGCGCTGCTTTCTGAGAGTGTTGTCGAGGTTTTTGAGGAGGCGACACGTGCAGTCCTGCACAAAAAGCATAAAAAGCGGACCAGGAGCTGCGTGCTGACATAACGGCACCGCACCACATTACACAGACCCGATGCCTTCTCCATTTACATTGCACTATATCCTTAACAGGTGGCCAAACCTGACAGAAGGCCATTGATGATGTTCTGGATTCTTCTCAGCCAGGGACATCTGTGCCTCCTCTCTTGGGTTCCAGATTGAAATTTCCCGAGGCAGAAACAGCTGTCATTCCTCTGCTGGTGCATCAACCCTCCAAACTCCAGCAGGGACAAGCAAACTCCAGCAGGCACAAGCAAACTCCAGCAGGAGCAAGCAAACTCCAGCAGGAACAAGCAAACTCCAGCAGGAACAAGCAAACTCCAGCAGGCACAAGCAAACTCCAGCAGGCACAAGCAAACTCCAGCAGGAACAAGCAAACTCCAGCAGGAGCAAGCAAACTCCAGCAGGAACAAGCAAACTCCAGCAGGGACAAGCAAACTCCAGCAGGGACAAGCAAACTCCAGCAGGTACAAGCAAACTCCAGCAGGTACAAGCAAACTCCAGCAGGAGCAAGCAAACTCCAGCAGGAACAAGCAAACCCCAGCAGGAGCAAGCAAACTCCAGCAGGAGCAAGCAAACTCCAGCAGGAACAAGCAAACCCCAGCAGGAGCAAGCAAACTCCAGCAGGTACAAGCAAACTCCAGCAGGAGCAAGCAAACTCCAGCAGGAACAAGCAAACTCCAGCAGGTACAACCAAACTCCAGCAGGTACAACCAAACTCCAGCAGGAACAAGCAAACTCCAGCAGGAGCAAGCAAACTCCAGCAGGAACAAGCAAACCCCAGCAGGAGCAAGCAAACTCCAGCAGGAGCAAGCAAACTCCAGCAGGAGCAAGCAAACTCCAGCAGGAACAAGCAAACTCCAGCAGGTACAAGCAAACTCCAGCAGGAACAACCAAACTCCAGCAGGAACAAGCAAACCCCAGCAGGAGCAAGCAAACTCCAGCAGGTACAAGCAAACTCCAGTAGGAACAACCAAACTCCAGCAGAACGGCTCCTATCCCTGGCTCATACCTGAACAGAGAAATGATGCTGCGGTTGTTGTTTGATTACAGTTCCAGCTCTGGAAACTCCCGGATCAAACAATTACTTAATCCTCACTGAAGCACCGAGAGTCCAAACAAGGGAGAAAATTCAATCCGATGTTAAAAAGGATCTCTGTTTATTAATTATAAAAATGTTGGACGTGGGATTGTTAGGAAGTCAAGAATTAGCCAAATGACTGATGGTATTCTGCTTGTTTTATCATTGAGGACATATGGAATAGGAGCAGGAGCAGGCCATTCAGCCCCTTGAGCCTCCCCCACAAGATCCTGGCTGAATATTTACTTCAACCCCACCTCCCTGCATTATCCCCCTATCCCTTAAACCCCTCAGAATCCAAAACACTACCACTCTCCATCCTGAATACATTGAACGATGGACCCACAACGCTCCGGGATAGAGAATTCCAAAGATTCACGACTCTCGGAGTGAGGAAATGTCTCCCTATCTCGGTCCTAAATGATCGGCCCCCAATCGGACTGTGACCCCGTGTTTTAGATTCCCCAGCCAGCGGGAATAATCTCTCCGCCTCAGAATCCGGAATGTTCCAGATCACTTCTCGTTGTTCTAAACTCTCGGCCCAATCTACTCGATCCCTCCTCATAGGACAAGCCCTTCATCCGAGGAACTAGTCTCCGGTTGACTGCGGAAATGCTTACAGCACAGAAGCAGGCCACTCGGCCCGTCGTGTCTCTTCCGGCTCTTTGAAAGAACTGCCCAATCACAGCCACACCAAACTCTGTCCCCCACTGACTCCTGCTGCTCTGTCCCCGCACTCCCCTCATTGGTCATTTGACAAGCCCGTTGCTATGACACCCTACCTCCCCAACCAATTGGAAAGCAAATGAATCGTCACCCGATTGGATGATACTCTCAGCCAATCAGCTTTTCTATGCCCCACAATCTGCAGGATTTTTATGACTCAATTAATTGAATCGTTGAAGGGAGTTAAAAATAATTGTTAATGCCCCTACGCCCTGCTCGCCCAGAATGAGGTTTCTCCGCTGTTGGCCAGAACAGTGCCCAGACACGATGCACCGAATGGCCCCCCCCCCCCCCCCCCCCCCCCCCCCCCGATGCTGTAGCGGGAGCTTACTCTTCAATTTCAGGAGATTCCAGGGCATGCTTGGACGTCTAGCTGGAGGAGCAATCAAACACTGGAGGGGCCAGTTTATAATGTTGAAGAAACTGGGATTATTACAGCAAAATAATTGCACCAATCTGTAACTTGTGGGATTGTCCAGAATTCCCCGCACCCGGAACACACACACACACACACACACACAAAACCTCTCCCATTGACCAATCATGGACTTTCCCACCAAAACTAACTTGCAAACAAGCAGTGGAAAGTCACGATTGGCCGAGAACTCCAGAGGCATGCACTGTGATTGGGCGGAAACTTCCAATGGGATATTGCGATTGGTCAACAGCTATACCTCAATTAGAGCTTTATGATTGGCTGGTCAGGGTGGCACAGTGGTTCGCACAGCTGCCAACCAGCCCCGGGTCACTGTCCGTGTGGAGTTTGCACATTCTCCCCGTGTCTGCGTGTGTTTTCACCCCACAACCCAAAGATGTGAAGGGTGGGTGGATTGATCACACTAAATTGCCCCTTAATTGGAAAAATTAATTGGGTCCTCTAAATTTATTATTTTTTTAAAATGATTCGCTGGTTATATTAATGGTGGGGAAATGGCAGTGGCGCCATGATTGGCTGGCCACATCCAAGAACTTTCTAGAATCCGACCGAGGAGACACCATTTCCGGTGGGGGGTGGGGGGGGGGGGGGGGGGGGGGGGTTTGGGGGGCGGGGAGTGGGGTTTCCCACAAAAAAAGAACAGCAATGTATATTTATATAACCATTTAAACCAAATAAAATGCCTTTCACGCAGTAACAAAGGAAATTCTAAACCTTATGAATGAATGCCTTTTCTTGTTATTATAAATGATTTGTACCTGAACTGCTCAGAGTGGCCTCTTTATTTCCAGTTTTGGTTCGGTTTGGCCAAGTTTGACGTTGAGGGGGAATCAAAATGGAACAAAAACTATTGCTGAAATTCCCCTTCACAACTTGGGCAGAATTAATAAGCAGGAGATTTACCCGAATATTTCTGGGGTTGAGAGACTTCTGTCCTTCGGAAAGACTGGATATCACCACCAGGAATACATTTCATTTTAGCACCGGTAACAAAGTAAAATATCGGCAGGCCCTTCACAGGAGCGTCATCAAACCGAATTTAGGGCGGCACAGTAGCACAGTGGTTAGCACTGTGGCTTCACAGCACCAGGGTCCCAGGTTCGATTCCCGGCTTGGGTCACTGTCTGTGCGGAGTCTGCACGTTCTCCCCGTGTCTGCGTGAGTTTCCTCCGGGTGCTCCAGTTTCCTCCCACAGTGCAAAGATGTGCAGGTTAGGTGGATTGGCCAGGCTAAATTGCCCTCAGTGTCCTAAAAGGTTAGAGAGGGGTTATGGGGATAGGGTGGAAGTGAGGTGCAGACTCGATGGGCCGAATGGCCTCCTTCTGCACTGTATATTCTACGTTCTATGAATTTGACACAGACACATTAGGGACAACTGCTCAGTCTAAGAGGTAGGTGTTAAGGTTAATCCCCAAGGTGGATAGTGAGGTAAAGAGGCAGGAAGCTTTAGGAAGGGGTTCAGTGAGGGTCCCAGGCAGCTGACGGCACAGCCACCATTGGTGGAGGGATAGAAATTAGGGCTGCTCAAGAGAGCAGAGTTAGTGGAGTGCGGAGATCTCGGAGGGTTGTGGAGCTGGAGAAGATCATTGAGGTGGGGAGGTTGAGGCCATGAAGGAATTTTAAAACAAGGATGAGAATTTTAAAATAAAGGCCTTGCTGGATCAGGAGGCAATGTAGATGTTCAAGCACAAGGCGGGGTGATTGGGGAATGGGTGTGGTGTGTGAGTTAGGACACGCTAAGACATGTTGGGACAGTTTTGGATGTGCTGAAGTTTACAGAGGGCTAGGGAAGTTGGGATTGTTTGCAGAGGGCTAGGGAAGTTGGGATTGTTTACAGAGGGCTAGGGAAGTTGGGATTGTTCACAGAGGGCTAGGGAAGTTGGGGTTGTTTACAGAGGGCTAGGGAAGTTGGGATTGTTTACAGAGGGCTAGGGAAGTTGGGATTGTTTACAGAGGGCTAGGGAAGTTGGGATTGTTCACAGAGGGCTAGGGAAGTTGGGATTGTTTACAGAGGGCTAGGGAAGTTGGGATTGTTGACAGAGGGCTAGGGAAGTTGGGATTGTTTACAGAGGGCTAGGGAAGTTGGGGTTGTTCACAGAGGGCTAGGGAAGTTGGGATTGTTCACAGAGGGCTAGGGAAGTTGGGATTGTTCACAGAGGGCTAGGGAAGTTGGGATTGTTCACAGAGGGCTAGGGAAGTTGGGATTGTTCACAGAGTGCTAGGGAAGTTGGGATTGTTTACAGAGGGCTAGGGAAGTTGGGATTGTTAACAGAGGGCTAGGGAAGTTGGGATTGTTCACAGAGGGCTAGGGAAGTTGGGATTGTTTACAGAGGGCTAGGGAAGTTGGGGTTGTTTACAGAGGGCTAGGGAAGTTGGGGTTGTTCACAGAGGGCTAGGGAAGTTGGGGTTGTTCACAGAGGGCTAGGGAAGTTGGGGTTGTTCACAGAGGGCTAGAGAAGTTGGGGTTGTTCACAGAGGGCTAGGGAAGTTGGGATTGTTCACAGAGGGCTAGGGAAGTTGGGATTGTTCACAGAGGGTTAGGGAAGTTGGGATTGTTCACAGAGGGCTAGGGAAGTTGGGATTGTTTACAGAGGGCTAGGGAAGTTGGGGTTGTTTACAGAGGGCTAGGGAAGTTGGGGTTGTTTACAGAGGGCTAGGGAAGTTGGGATTGTTTACAGAGGGCTAGGGAAGTTGGGATTGTTTACAGAGGGCTAGGGAAGTTGGGATTGTTCACAGAGGGCTAGGGAAGTTGGGATTGTTTACAGAGGGCTAGGGAAGTTGGGATTGTTTACAGAGGGCTAGGGAAGTTGGGATTGTTTACAGAGGGCTAGGGAAGTTGGGATTGTTTACAGAGGGCTAGGGAAGTTGGGATTGTTTACAGAGGGCTAGGGAAGTTGGGGTTGTTCACAGAGGGCTAGGGAAGTTGGGATTGTTCACAGAGGGCTAGGGAAGTTGGGATTGTTCACAGAGGGCTAGGGAAGTTGGGATTGTTCACAGAGGGCTAGGGAAGTTGGGGTTGTTTACAGAGGGCTAGGGAAGTTGGGATTGTTCACAGAGGGCTAGGGAAGTTGGGATTGTTTACAGAGGGCTAGGGAAGTTGGGATTGTTTACAGAGGGCTAGGGAAGTTGGGATTGTTTACAGAGGGCTAGGGAAGTTGGGATTGTTCACAGAGGGCTAGGGAAGTTGGGGTTGTTTACAGAGGGCTAGGGAAGTTGGGATTGTTTACAGAGGGCTAGGGAAGTTGGGATTGTTTACAGATGGCTAGGGAAGTTGGGGTTGTTCACAGAGGGCTAGGGAAGTTGGGATTGTTCACAGAGGGCTAGGGAAGTTGGGGTTGTTTACAGAGGGCTAGGGAAGTTGGGATTGTTCACAGAGGGCTAGGGAAGTTGGGATTGTTTACAGAGGGCTAGGGAAGTTGGGATTGTTTACAGAGGGCTAGGGAAGTTGGGATTGTTTACAGAGGGCTAGGGAAGTTGGGATTGTTCACAGAGGGCTAGGGAAGTTGGGATTGTTGACAGAGGGCTAGGGAAGTTGGGGTTGTTTACAGAGGGCTAGGGAAGTTGGGATTGTTTACAGAGGGCTAGGGAAGTTGGGATTGTTTACAGAGGGCTAGGGAAGTTGGGGTTGTTTACAGAGGGCTAGGGAAGTTGGGATTGTTCACAGAGGGCTAGGGAAGTTGGGATTGTTTACAGAGGGCTAGGGAAGTTGGGATTGTTTACAGAGGGCTAGGGAAGTTGGGATTGTTTACAGAGGGCTAGGGAAGTTGGGATTGTTCACAGAGGGCTAGGGAAGTTGGGATTGTTTACAGAGGGCTAGGGAAGTTGGGATTGTTTACAGAGGGCTAGGGAAGTTGGGATTGTTCACAGAGGGCTAGGGAAGTTGGGGTTGTTTACAGAGGGCTAGGGAAGTTGGGGTTGTTCACAGAGGGCTAGGGAAGTTGGGATTGTTTACAGAGGGCTAGGGAAGTTGGGATTGTTTACAGAGGGCTAGGGAAGTTGGGATTGTTCACAGAGGGCTAGGGAAGTTGGGATTGTTCACAGAGTGCTAGGGAAGTTGGGATTGTTCACAGAGGGCTAGGGAAGTTGGGGTTGTTTACAGAGGGCTAGGGAAGTTGGGATTGTTCACAGAGGTCTAGGGAAGTTGGGATTGTTCACAGAGGGCTAGGGAAGTTGGGATTGTTGACAGAGGGCTAGGGAAGTTGGGATTGTTTACAGAGGGCTAGGGAAGTTGGGATTGTTTACAGAGGGCTAGGGAAGTTGGGATTGTTGACAGAGGGCTAGGGAAGTTGGGATTGTTTACAGAGGGCTAGGGAAGTTGGGATTGTTCACAGAGGGCTAGGGAAGTTGGGATTGTTTACAGAGGGCTAGGGAAGTTGGGATTGTTCACAGAGGGCTAGGGAAGTTGGGATTGTTCACAGAGGGCTAGGGAAGTTGGGATTGTTTACAGAGGGCTAGGGAAGTTGGGATTGTTCACAGAGGGCTAGGGAAGTTGGGATTGTTCACAGAGGGCTAGGGAAGTTGGGATTGTTTACAGAGGGCTAGGGAAGTTGGGATTGTTCACAGAGGGCTAGGGAAGTTGGGGTTGTTTACAGAGGGCTAGGGAAGTTGGGATTGTTTACAGAGGGCTAGGGAAGTTGGGATTGTTTACAGAGGGCTAGGGAAGTTGGGATTGTTTACAGAGGGCTAGGGAAGTTGGGATTGTTCACAGAGGGCTAGGGAAGTTGGGGTTGTTTACAGAGGGCTAGGGAAGTTGGGATTGTTTACAGAGGGCTAGGGAAGTTGGGATTGTTTACAGATGGCTAGGGAAGTTGGGGTTGTTCACAGAGGGCTAGGGAAGTTGGGATTGTTCACAGAGGGCTAGGGAAGTTGGGGTTGTTTACAGAGGGCTAGGGAAGTTGGGATTGTTCACAGAGGGCTAGGGAAGTTGGGATTGTTTACAGAGGGCTCGGGAAGTTGGGGTTGTTTACAGAGGGCTAGGGAAGTTGGGATTGTTTACAGAGGGCTAGGGAAGTTGGGATTGTTCACAGAGGGCTAGGGAAGTTGGGATTGTTCACAGAGGGCTAGGGAAGTTGGGATTGTTGACAGAGGGCTAGGGAAGTTGGGGTTGTTTACAGAGGGC
Source organism: Scyliorhinus canicula (assembly GCF_902713615.1). Lineage (NCBI taxonomy): Eukaryota > Metazoa > Chordata > Chondrichthyes > Carcharhiniformes > Scyliorhinidae > Scyliorhinus > Scyliorhinus canicula. The sequence goes on from NC_052159.1 coordinate 4,158,996, forward strand.
TAGGGAAGTTGGGATTGTTTACAGAGGGCTAGGGAAGTTGGGATTGTTTACAGAGGGCTAGGGAAGTTGGGGTTGTTTACAGAGGGCTAGGGAAGTTGGGATTGTTCACAGAGGGCTAGGGAAGTTGGGATTGTTTACAGAGGGCTAGGGAAGTTGGGATTGTTTACAGAGGGCTAGGGAAGTTGGGATTGTTTACAGAGGGCTAGGGAAGTTGGGATTGTTTACAGAGGGCTAGGGAAGTTGGGATTGTTCACAGAGGGCTAGGGAAGTTGGGGTTGTTTACAGAGGGCTAGGGAAGTTGGGATTGTTTACAGAGGGCTAGGGAAGTTGGGATTGTTTACAGATGGCTAGGGAAGTTGGGGTTGTTCACAGAGGGCTAGGGAAGTTGGGATTGTTCACAGAGGGCTAGGGAAGTTGGGGTTGTTTACAGAGGGCTAGGGAAGTTGGGATTGTTCACAGAGGGCTAGGGAAGTTGGGATTGTTTACAGAGGGCTAGGGAAGTTGGGGTTGTTTACAGAGGGCTAGGGAAGTTGGGATTGTTTACAGAGGGCTAGGGAAGTTGGGATTGTTCACAGAGGGCTAGGGAAGTTGGGATTGTTCACAGAGGGCTAGGGAAGTTGGTATTGTTGACAGAGGGCTAGGGAAGTTGGGGTTGTTTACAGAGGGCTAGGGAAGTTGGGATTGTTTACAGAGGGCTAGGGAAGTTGGGATTGTTTACAGAGGGCTAGGGAAGTTGGGGTTGTTTACAGAGGGCTAGGGAAGTTGGGATTGTTCACAGAGGGCTAGGGAAGTTGGGATTGTTTACAGAGGGCTAGGGAAGTTGGGATTGTTTACAGAGGGCTAGGGAAGTTGGGATTGTTTACAGAGGGCTAGGGAAGTTGGGATTGTTCACAGAGGGCTAGGGAAGTTGGGATTGTTTACAGAGGGCTAGGGAAGTTGGGATTGTTTACAGAGGGCTAGGGAAGTTGGGATTGTTCACAGAGGGCTAGGGAAGTTGGGGTTGTTTACAGAGGGCTAGGGAAGTTGGGGTTGTTCACAGAGGGCTAGGGAAGTTGGGATTGTTTACAGAGGGCTAGGGAAGTTGGGATTGTTTACAGAGGGCTAGGGAAGTTGGGATTGTTCACAGAGGGCTAGGGAAGTTGGGATTGTTCACAGAGTGCTAGGGAAGTTGGGATTGTTCACAGAGGGCTAGGGAAGTTGGGGTTGTTTACAGAGGGCTAGGGAAGTTGGGATTGTTCACAGAGGTCTAGGGAAGTTGGGATTGTTCACAGAGGGCTAGGGAAGTTGGGATTGTTGACAGAGGGCTAGGGAAGTTGGGATTGTTTACAGAGGGCTAGGGAAGTTGGGATTGTTTACAGAGGGCTAGGGAAGTTGGGATTGTTGACAGAGGGCTAGGGTAGTTGGGATTGTTTACAGAGGGCTAGGGAAGTTGGGATTGTTCACAGAGGGCTAGGGAAGTTGGGATTGTTTACAGAGGGCTAGGGAAGTTGGGATTGTTCACAGAGGGCTAGGGAAGTTGGGATTGTTCACAGAGGGCTAGGGAAGTTGGGATTGTTTACAGAGAGAGGGATAATCACAGGTTAAAGAAGTGTGAATTGTCTCAAACCAGTGAATTGTCTCTCTGGATCTGGACGGCTCTGGAGCTGCGGATGGACTCACTTTGGAGCATCCGCGATGCTGAGGAGGTTGTGGATAGCACGTTTAGCGAGTTGGTCACACCGCAGGTGAAAGTTACTGAGGGAGATAGAAAATGGGTGACCAAAAGACAGAGAAAGAGTAGGAAGGCAGTGCAGGTGTCCCCTGTGGTCATCTCCCTGCAAAACAGATATACCGCTTTGGGTACTGTTGTGGGAGATGGCTCACCAGGGGAAGGCAGCAGCAGCCAGGTTCATGGCACCGTGGCTGGCTCTGCTGCACAGCAGGGCAGGAAGAAAAATGGCAGGACTATAGTGATGGGGACTCGATCATAAGGGGAATAGACAGGCGGATCTGTGGACGCAATCGAGACTCCAGGATGGAGTGCAAGGGTCAAGGATGTCTCGGAGCGGCTGCAGGACATTCTGGGGGGGGGGGGGGGGGGGGGGGGGGGTGAACAGCCAGCTGTCGTGGTGCACATAGGCACCAACAATATAGGTAAAAAACGGGATGAAGTCCTACAAGCTGAATTCAGGGAGTTAGGAGTTAAACTAAAAAGTAGGACCTCAAAGGTAATAATCTCAGGATTGCTACCAGTGCCACGAGCTAGTCAGAGTAGGAACATCAGGATAGCTAGGATGAATGCGTGGCTCGAGAGATGGTGCAAGGGGGAGGGATTCAAATTCCTGGGGCATTGGGACCGGTTCTGGGGGAGGTGGGACCAGTACAAACCAGACTATCTGCACCTGGGCAGGACTGGAACCGATGTCCTGGGGGGTGTTTGCTAGAGCTGTTGGGGAGGGTTTAAACTAATGTGGCAGGGGGATGGGAACCGATGCAGGAAGTTAGAAGGTAGTAAAACAGGGACAGAAGCAAAAGGCAGTAAGGGGGAAAGTGCAAGGCAGAGAAGACATAGTCAAAAATCAAAAAGGGCGACAGTACAAGGTACAGTGACTGAGGGGAGCTCAGTGAATAGGCCCAGTAATACTAAAAGGAATAAAACTGGAGATGTTAAGATTCAATACAGAGGTAAAAAAAACCAACATAAGTGTACTTTACCTGAATGCTCGTAGTATTCAGAATAAAGTAAATGAGTTGATGGCACAAATCATCGTGAATGACTATGATTTCGTGGCCATTACTGAAACATGGTTAAAGGATGGTCACGACTGGGAGTTAAATATCCGAGGGTATCAAACTATTCGGAAGGACAGAGTGGATGGTAAGGGAGGTGGTGTTGCTCTGTTATTTAAAGATGACATCCGGGCAATAGTAAGGGATGATATCGGTGCTATAGACGATAAGGTTGAATCCATTTGGGTGGAAATCAGGAATAGTAAGGCGAAAAAGTCACTGATAGGAGTAGTCTATCGGCCACCAAATAGTAACGTTATGGATGGGGCAGGCAATAAACAAAGAAATAACGGATGCATGTAGAAATGGTACAGCAGTTATCATGGGGGATTTTAATCTACATGTCGATTGGTTTAACCAGGTCGGTCAAGGCAACCTTGAGGAGAAGTTTATAGAATGTATCCGCGATAGTTTCCTAGAACAGTATGTAATTTTTTTTTTTTTTTTTTTTTAGAACAGTACAGCACAGAACAGGCCCTTCAGCCCTCGATGTTGTGCCGAGCAATGATCACCCTACTTAAACCCACGTAACCCGTATACCCGTAACCCAACAATCCCCCCATTAACCTTACACTACGGGCAATTTAGCATGGCCAATCCACCTAACCCGCACATCTTTGGACTGTGGGAGGAAACCGGAGCACCCGGAGGAAACCCACGCACACACGGGGAGGACGTGCAGACTCCACACAGACAGTGACCCAGCCGGGAATCGAACCTGGGACCCTGGAGCTGTGAAGCATTGATGCTAACCACCATGCTACCGTGAGGCCCCATGGCAATAGGTAATGGAACCTATGAGGGAACAAGCGGTCCTAGATCTTGTCCTGTGTAATGAGACAGGATTGATTCATGATCTCATAGTTAGGGATCCTCTCGGAAGGAGCGATCACAATATGGTGGAATTTAAAATACAGATGGAGGGTGAGAAGGTAAAATCAAATACTAGTGTTTTGTGTTTAAACAAAGGAGATTACAATGGGATGAGAGAAGAACTAGCTAAGGTAGACTGGGAGCAAAGACTTTATGGTGGAACAGTTGAGGAACAGTGGAGAGCCTTCCAAGCGATTTTTCACAGTGCTCAGCAAAGGTTTATCCCAACAAAAAGGAAGGACGGAAGAAAGAAGGAAAATCGACCATGAATATCTAAGGAAATAAGGGAGAGTATCAAATTGAAGGAAAAAGCATACAAAATGGCAAAGATTGGTGGGAGACTAGAGGACTGGGAAATCTTTAGGGGGCAACAGAAAGCTACTAAAAAAGCTATAAAGAAGAGTAAGATAGAGTATGAGAGTAAACTTGCTCAGAATATAAAAACAGACAGTAAATGTTTTTACAAATATATGAAACAAAAAAGAGTGGCTAAGGTAAATATTGGTCCTTTAGAGGATGAGAAGGGAGTTTCAATAATGGGAGATGAGGAAATGGCTGAGGAACTGAACAGGTTTTTTGGGTCGGTCTTCACAGTGGAAGACACAAATAACATGCCAGCGACTGATAGAAATGAGGCTATGACAGGTGAGGACCTTGAGATGATTGTTATCACGAAGGAGGTAGTGATGGGCAAGCTAATGGGGCTGAAGGTGGACAAGTCTCCTGGCCCTGATGGAATGCATCCCAGAGTGCTAAAAGAGATGGCTAGGGAAATTGCAGATGCACGAGTGATGATTTACCAAAATTCACTAGACTCGCGGGTAATTATAGGCCAGTGAGCTTAACTTCGGTAATAGGGAAGATGCTGGAATCTATCATCAAGGAAGAAATAGCAAAGCATCTGGATAGAAATTGTCCATTGGGCAGACACAGCATGGGCTCATAAAGGGCAGGTTGTGCCTAATTAATTTAGTGGAATTTTGTGAGGACATTACCAGTGCGGTAGATAACGGGGAGCCAATGGATGTGGTATATCTGGATTTCCAGAAAGCCTTTGACAAGGTGCCACACAAAAGGTTGCTGCATAAAATAAAGATGCATGGCATGAAGGGTAAAGTAGTAGCATGGATAGAGGATTGGTTAATTAATAGAAAGCAAAGAGTTGGGATAAATGGGTGTTTCTCTGGTTGGCAATCAGTAGCTAGTGGTGTCCCTCAGGGATCCGTGTTGGACCCACAATTGTTCACAATTTACATAGATGATTTGGAATTGGGGACCAAGGGCAATGTGTCCAAGTTTGCAGATGACACTAAGATGAGTGGTAAAGCGAAAAGTGCAGAGGATACTGGAAGTCTGCAGAGGAATTTGGACAGTTTAAGTGAATGGGCTAGGGTCTGGCAGATGGAATACAATGTTGACAAATGTGAGGTTATCCATTTTGGTAGGAATAACAGCAAACGGGATTATTATTTAAACAATAAAATATTAAAGCATGCTGCTGTGCAGAGAGACCTGGGTGTGCTAGTGCATGAGTCACAGAAAGTTGGTTTACAGGTGCAACAGGTGATTAAGAAGGCAAATGGAATTTTATTCTTCATTGCTAGAGGGATGGAGTTTAAGATTAGGGAGGTTATGCTGCAATTGTATAAGGTGTTAGTGAGGCCACACCTGGAGTATTGTGTTCAGTTTTGGTCTCCTTACTTGAGAAAGGACGTACTGGCACTGGAGGGTGTGCAGAGGAGATTCACGAGGTTAATCCCAGAGCTGAAGGGGTTGGATTACGAGGAGAGGTTGAGTAGACTGGGACTGTACTCGTTGGAATTTAGAAGGATGAGGGGGGACCTTATAGAAACATTTAAAATTATGAAGGGAATAGATAGGATAGATGCGGGCAGGTTGTTTCCACTGGCGGGTGAAAGCAGAACTAGGGGACATAGCCTCAAAATAAGGGGAAGTAGATTTAGGACTGAGTTTAGGAGGAACTTCTTCACCCAAAGGGTTGTGAATCTATGGAATTCCTTGCCCAGTGAAGCAGTTGAGGCTCCTTCATTAAATGTTTTTATGGTAAAGATAGATAGGTTTTTGAAGAATAAAGGGATTAAGGGTTATGGTGTTCAGGCCGGAAAGTGGAGCTGAGTCCACAAAAGATCAGCCATGATCTCATTGAATGGCGGAGCAGGCTCGAGGGGCCAGATGGCCGACTCCTGCTCCTAGTTCTTATGTTCTAATGTTCTTATTAACAGGGAAAGACAGATAAAGATAAACTATTCCCACTGCCTGGAGATTCTAAAACTAGGGGCGTAGTCTAAAAATAATAAAGATTATTATTATTATTAGAAATTAGGGCCAGACCGTTCAGGAGAGATCTTCGGAAGAACTTCGACACTCAAAGGGTGGTAGAGGTTTAGAACTTGCTCCCACACACAGCAGGTGAAGTGAGCTCAGTGTTAATTTTAAAACTGTGATAGATTTCTGTTGAGCAGAGGTATGAAGGGATTTGGGTCAAATGCTGGTATTTGGCTTTGGATTTATTGTCACGTGTACCAAGAGACAGACAATACAGTCCAGACAGATAGTACAGACAGATAGTACAGTCCAGACAGACAGTACGGTCCAGACAGTACAGTCCAGACAGTACAGTCCAGACAGTACAGACAGACAGTACAGTCCAGACAGTACAGTCCAGACAGTACAGACAGACAGACAGTACAGTCTAGACAGTACAGTCCAGACAGTACAGACAGACAGTACAGTCCAGACAGTACAGTCCAGACAGACAGTACAGTCAGACAGTACAGACAGACAGTACAGTCCAGACAGACAGTACAGACAAACAGTACAGACAGACAGACAGTACAGTTCAGACAGACAGTACAGACAGACAAATCACTCCACACATGAAAAAGATAGGACATACGGTAAATACACAATGTAAATACATAGACGCAGACATTGGGTGAAGCAGACGGAGTGTAGTATTACTCAGTAAGGAAGATGTGTGAAGAGATCAGTTCAGTCCAAAAGAGGGTCATTCAGGAGTCTGGTAACAGTGGGGAAGAAGCTGTTTTTGAATCTGTTTGTGCGTGTTCTCAGACTTCTGTATCTCTGTATATCCTGTACTGTGATTTAGCAGTTTGGATCAGTAATTGGCTAGCTGAAAGAAGACAGAGGGTGGTGGTTGATGGCAAATGTTCATCCTGGAGTTCAGTTACTAGTGGTGTACCGCAAGGATCTGTTTTGGGGCCACTGCTGTTTGTCATTTTTATAAATGACCTGGAAGAGGGTGTAGAAGGATGGGTTAGTAGATTTGCAGATGACACAAAGGTCGGTGGAGTTGTGGATAGTGCTGAAGGATGTTATAGGATACAGAGGGACATAGATAAGCTGCAGAGCTGGGCTGAGAGATGGCAGATGGAATTTAATGCAGAAAAGTGTGAGGTGGTTCACTTTGGAAGGAGTAACAGGAATGCAGGGTATTGGGCTAATGGCAAGATTCTTGGTAGTGTAGATGAACAGAGAGATCTCGGCATCCAGGTACATAAATCCCTGAAAGTTGCCACCCAGGTTAATAGGGCTGTTAAGAAGGCATATGGTGTGCTACCCTTTATCAGTAGGGTGATTGAGTTTCGGAGCCACAAGGTCATGCTGCAGCTGTACATAACTCTGGTGCGGCCGCTCCTGGAGTACTGCGTGCAGTTCTGGTCACCACATTATAGGAAGGATGTGGAAGCTTTGGAAAGGGTTCAGAGGAGATTTACTAGGATGTTGCCTGGTATGGAGGGAAGGTCTTACGAGGAAAGGCTCAGGGACTTGAGGTTGTTTTCGTTAGAGAGGAGAAGGCTGAGAGGTGACTTAATAGAGACATATAAGATAGTCAGAGTGTTAGATAGGGTGGACAGTGAGAGTCTTTTTCCTCGGATGGTGATGACCAACACGAGGGGACATAGCTTTAAATTGAGGGGCGGTAGATATAGGACAGATGTCAGAGGCAGTTTCTTTACTCAGAGAGTAGTAGGGGTGTGGAACGCCCTGCCTGCAACAGTTGTAGACTCGCCAAATTTAAGGGCATTTAAGTGGTCACTGGATAGACATATGGATGAAAATGGAATAGTGTAGGTCAGATAGGCTTCAGATGGTTTCACGGGTCGGTGCAACATCGAGGGCCGAAGGGCCCGTACTGCGCTGTAATGTTCTATGTTCTATGTTCCTGCCCAATGGAAGAGGTTGGAAGAGTGAATAACCCGGGTGGGAGGGGTCTTTGATTATGCTGCCCGCTTTCCCCAGGCAGCGGGAGGTGTAGACAGAGTCAATGGATGGGAGGCAGGTTCGTGTGATGGACTGGGCTGTGGTCATGGCTCTCTGATATATGGAGCTAGGTCACAGATCAGCCATGATCTCATTAAATGGGGGGATAGGATCGAGGAGCTGAATGGCCTCCTCCTGTTCCAATGTTCCTGTGAGGGTCGGTAACCAGAGGGGACGCAGGTTGAAGAGTGTTGGTAAAGAACCAGAGGGAGTGGCTTCGAGATTTACAGAGAGTTGTGATCTGGAAGGTGCTGCCTGATTGGGCAGTAGAGGCAGATTCAATAATAACTTGCAAAAGGAGTTAGATAAATGTTTGAAAACAGAAACATTTTCAGAGATAGGGGGCGGGGTCTCTCAGCCCAGGGCCGGGCCGGAGAATTCCCGCGACCGGTGCGAATCGTGCCCCGCCGCCCTGCCGCCGGGACGTGATTCTACGCAGAGCAGAAAATCGGCGCCATTGGCGCCAGCGTGGTCGGCGCAGCGCTGGTCAGGCACCTCCGCCGATTCTCAGCCCGAGATGGGCCGAGCGGCCGTTGCAAAAAAGCTGTGCCCCACCGGTGTCGTTCACACCTGCTCTCAGCCGGCAGGACCTGGGCGTGGAAGGGCCCGGGGCGGCCTGTTTGGGGGGGAGGGGGTGTCCTCCGATGTGGCCTGGCCCGCGATCGGGGCCCACCGATCAGCGGGTCGGCCTCTCTGGCTGGGGGCCTCCTTCCTTCCGCACTGGCCCCTGTAGCCCTGCGCCATGTTGTGTCGGGGCCGGCGCGGAGAAGGGAGCCACTGAGCAAGTGCGGACCCCCACGGCACCCAGTTCATGGCCGGATCAGCAGCTCGGGCGAGCAGCGTGGATCACTCCAGTGCCGTACTGGGCCCCCTGTAGGGGCCAGAATTGCTGATCCTCAGGCCATGTTGACGCCATTGAGAAACTTGACGGCGTTTCCAACGCTGTCAACACTTAGCCTCCAGATCACAGAATCCCGCCCAGCATTTGGAGAGACCCGGATTAGAGAGATGAGAAAAGTGTCAGAATGTGCTAACATTCCCATGACGGAGTTACAGAAAGAAATGTTTCTCAGGGGGGGACTTGCTCAATAACAGGTCCCAATTCTCAAAATAGATCAAAGTCACGACATTACAGAGAGGTTTACAGCACAGGAACAGGCCGTCAACACAACTGGGGTGTATACACATGGAAACCTCCTCTTCCTCTCTCACTCCATTGATATCCTCCCCTCCCTCTCTCACTCCATCGCCATATCCTCCCCTTCCTCTCTCACTCCATCGCCATGTCCTCCTCTTCCTCTCTCACTCCATCGCCATGTCCTCCTCTTCCTCTCTCACTCCATCGCCATGTCCTCCTCTTCCTCTCTCACTCCATCGCCATGTCCTCCTCTTCCTCTCTCACTCCATCGCCATGTCCTCCTCTTCCTCTCTCACTCCATCACCATATCCTCCCCTTCCTCTCTCACTCCATCGCCATGTCCTCCTCTTCCTCTCTCACTCCATCGCCATATCCTCCCCTTCCTCTCTCACTCCATCGCCATATCCTCCTCTTCCTCTCTCACTCCATTGCCATATCCTCCTCTTCCTCTCTCACTCCATCGCCATGTCCTCCTCTTCCTCTCTCACTCCATCGCCATATCCTCCCCTTCCTCTCTCACTCCATCGCCATATCCTCCTCTTCCTCTCTCACTCCATTGCCATATCCTCCTCTTCCTCTCTCACTCCATCGCCATATCCTCCTCTTCCTCTCTCACTCCATTGCCATATCCTCCTCTTCCTCTCTCACTCCATCACCATATCCTCCCCTTCCTCTCTCACTCCATCGCCATATCCTCCTCTTCCTCTCTCACTCCATTGCCATATCCTCCTCTTCCTCTCTCACTCCATCGCCATGTCCTCCTCTTCCTCTCTCACTCCATCGCCATGTCCTCCTCTTCCTCTCTCACTCCATTGCCATATCCTCCTCTTCCTCTCTCACTCCATCGCCATGTCCTCCTCTTCCTCTCTCACTCCATCGCCATATCCTCCTCTTCCTCTCTCACTCCATCGCCATATCCTCCCCTTCCTCTCTCACTTCAGCGCCATATCCGCCTCTTCCTCTCTCACTCCATCGCCATGTCCTCCCCTTCCTCTCTCACTCCATCGCCATATCCTCCTCTTCCTCTCTCACTCCATCGCCATGTCCTCCTCTTCCTCTCCCACTCCATCGCCATATCCTCCTCTTCCTCTCTCACTCCATCGCCATATCCTCCTCTTCCTCTCTCACTCCATCGCCATGTCCTCCCCTTCCTCTCTCACTCCATCGCCATATCCTCCTCTTCCTCTCCCACTCCATCGCCATATCCTCCTCTTCCTCTCTCACTCCATCGCCATGTCCTCCTCTTCCTCTCTCACTCCATCGCCATATCCTCCCCTTCCTCTCTCACTCCATCGCCATATCCTCCTCTTCCTCTCTCACTCCATCGCCATGTCCTCCTCTTCCTCTCTCACTTCAGCGCCATGTCCTCCTCTTCCTCTCTCACTCCATTGCCATATCCTCCTCTTCCTCTCTCACTCCATCACCATGTCCTCCTCTTCCTCTCTCACTCCATTGCCATATCCTCCTCTTCCTCTCTCACTCCATTGCCATATCCTCCTCTTCCTCTCTCACTTCAGCGCCATGTCCTCCCCTTCCTCTCTCACTCCATCGCCATATCCTCCTCTTCCTCTCTCACTCCATCGCCATATCCTCCCCTTCCTCTCTCACTCCATCGCCATGTCCTCCTCTTCCTCTCTCACTCCATCGCCATGTCCTCCTCTCTCTCAGACACTAACCTGACTTCCCTGGATTTGCATCTCTGTTATTTGAGGTGTTGCGGATAACCCATTGGCATGGATAGACAACTGGTTAGTTATCGGGGAGTAGGGAGCAGGGAGATATGGGTTATTTCTGTAACCAGAGTTCGCCACAGGGATCAGTGCTGGGACCTCGACAGTTTAATGGTTTGGATGAGGGACTGAATGTATCATTGCTAAATTCTCTGATGATGCAACGAGGAGTTGGAAAGTGAGTGGCGGATAGGCCAGAAGTAGCTACAAAGGGATAGAAACAGGTTAAATGAGTGGGGAGAATTTGGCCGATAGAGTGTAACGTGGGAAAATGTCAATAGGTCACTTTGGCACGAATAATAAAAAAGTTATCTAAATGGAGAGAGATTGCAGAACACTGACGTACAGAGAGATCTGGGTGTCCTGGTCCATGAATCAGGAAAAGCTGGTCTGCAGAGCCAGCAAATGGTTAGAAAGGAGAATGAAATGTTTATTGGGAGGGAATGAATTATAAAAGTCGGGATGTTTTTCTGCAGCTTTACAGAGTGTTGGTGAGTCCATGGGGGTATCCCCCCCCCCCCCCCCCCACGCCGGGCGGGAGAATCGCCAGGGCGCCGCCCTGACCCCTGAATGCGATTCTCCCACCACCCCGAAACCAGCACCGTGAAAATTGCGTGGGGCTGCTCGGAGAATCGGCGCAAACGGCGAGCAGCGGTTATCCGGCCCGGATGGGCCGAGCGGCAGTCGAATAAATTGACAGTCCCGCCAGCGCCGTCCACACCTGGTCGCTGCCGGTGGGTACTCATCGTGAAGGCTTGGGGGGGGGGGGGGGGCGGCCTGTGTGGGGGTTAGGGGGGCTCCTTAACCAGGGGGGGCCTCCGAAGGGGTCTGGCGGTCGATCGGGGCCCACCGATCAGCGGGCCGACCTCTCCCCCTCCCGGGCCTACATTCCGCCGCGGCCAGCCCCCTGAACACCAGATGTTGGGTCGGGGTCGGGGCGCGCAAGAAGTTACCCGCGCATACGCAGGATGGCGCGGCCCAACTGTGCATGCGCAGGATTGAGCTGGCTAAACTGCACATACGCAGGATTGAGCTGGCTAAACTGCACATACGCAGGATTGAGCTGGCTAAACTGCGCATGTGCGGGTTGGCGCAGCGCCCATTTAGCCCCATGTAAGGAGGCTGGAGCAGAGTGAACCGCTCCGGAGGGGCGGGGGGGGGGGAGGTTCAACAATAAGTAGTCGCCCATTTTTGTTTCAATCAACCTACCCTTCACATCTTTGGCTTGTGGGAGTGAGAGCCACGCAGACACGGGGAGAACGTGTAGTCTCCCATTTAAGACAGAGATGATTGGGAGTATTTTTAGAGGGTGGTTAGTGTATGGCACTCTCATCGCCAGTGGCTATGGAAGCTGACTCACTGAATATCTATAAGACCGAGCTCCATTATTGATTGACAAGAGAATCAAAGGGTATCGGGGGCAGGTGGGAAGGGGAAGTGGAGTTATAGTCAGATGCGCCATGATTCTATCAAATGGTGGGGCAGACTCAAGGGGCCGAGTGGCCTATTCCTGCTTCCAATTGTTTGCATGTTAACTACTCCCTCTGGAGCAGAGTAGTGTTGCGAAAACAGCTTCATAAAGAGAATTCTAAAACCAGGAATTCTCCCCCATCAGAGATCCCCACCTACCTTTTATTCTTTTTGTTTTATGTCCAGCTGCAGGAGGTAAGGGGGACCAGCAGGAGGCGATGGAGGAGCCTCAGCCCCTGAATCTTTCTTTATTCGTTCACGCGAGGTGGGCATCGCTGGCTGTGCTAGCATTTATTGCCCTTGAACTGAGTGGCAATTTTAAGAGTCACCCACATTGCTGTGGGTCTGGAGTCACAAGTAGTCACATTATAATAAATAAATTTAGCGTACCCTATTAATTTTTTCCAATTAAGGGGCAATTTAGCATGGCCAATCCACCTACCCTGCACATCTTTGGGTTGTGGGGGTGAGACCCACGCAGACACGGGGAGAATGTGCAAACTCCACACGGACAGTGACCCAGAGCCGGGATCGAACCTGGGACCTCGGCACCGTGAGGCAGCAGTGCTAACCCGCTGCGCCACTGCGCTGCCCTGGGTTCTCTAAATGTATTTAAAAAAAGAACCAACATCTGAAGCAAAGATTCTTATCTTTTGACTTTCATCCTTATTATTTTTAACCACAATTCTCCCCACCACCCCCATGTTCGTCTGTCCTGTGTCTTGGTGTCGAGGGTGGGACGGTTAAAGTGGCTAGTGGGTACTAACCTGTTGTTAACCAGTTGTATTTACTGTTATATTTCTTGTTGTAAGTAAACAGTAATTCTGTTTAAACTGACCAACCTGGTGACTGTAATTGTGTTTAAACTGACCAACCTAGTGACTGTAATTATTGGACAGCCAAGAGCCAAAGATTTGGGGTATTTTTATAAGAATTATTGGTTCATTCACTTGTGTTGTGACTCCGGGTAGAGTGGGGTTGGAACCGGCCGCACATCAGAGGGTCGTACAATCTAGTGAAACTGACCATTGCAGGTAAGGCTCCAACTATGGATATCAAAGGACAAGGTCGGTGGTCAATATCTAGAACTTGGACAACGCGCCTTCGCGCCAATGTCCAGGATCAAAAACTGGTCAGCTGGAGGCCTCACCAGAACACGGGGTCTGGTCTCTCGGGGTGAGTCAGCACCTGTCACATTTATCACTTGCGTTGGATAAAAACTTACTAATTCAGGCCTTGGTAAAGCAAACTCTGTGGGGAAACTGAATGAAGCTTAACCCAGCCCAGGAGGATGTGAGGTTGGCCTGAAAAAGGGCCTCCTCCCACTCGGCATCATTTAAGTCAAGCCCAAGCTCTGTTTCCCAATCATTGCTTATCTTACGGAGGGGGAGACGGGTCAGAGGATATCATGAGATTCTACAGCCTTGAAGTAGAACCGCTGCTGGTGAGAGGCAATGACAAAATCCCCTCCAACAATGTACTTGGGGGTATTTGGGGAAAGGATGGACAGTGAGAGGGAAAGTAGAGGTAAAGACCAGATTGAGGTAAATTAACTTTGGCTGCAAGCTCGCTAAAACTGCCGAATTTCTTATCCACAAACAGTCAGTAAAACGTTTGAGTCCCTTCTTCCTTCCTGCGGCAAGCCCTCAGCTGCCACAGCGCCATTTTCACAATTTATAACAGCACAAGTGAACCTTGCCATCGGGAACGCGGCCCAGTGCAGGCGGAGAATAGCGGAGGCCCCGGAGAATAGCGGGTCAGGCCCGCTAATGACATGCAAACGTGTTTACTGTATGTTGTCACGTGAGAGTACCTTTAAGGAATGAGTGTTTACTACTACAGTGATGTCAGTGAGTGGGTGGAGCTGGGCTGTCTGTCAGCTTTTTACTTTCATTTTGAGCAGGCTGCAGGGTGTGTTTTAGGTGTACTGCTGTTCTCTTTGCCGTCAAAAGACCATCTCTTGATCATTTGGTGAATTCAGAATTATAAATGTTTTCAGTAGTTACTTCAACCTGATGTGCTTCTGGTAAAGGTTTTGTTTTTAAGTTGTACGGATGTTAAAAGGAAAGATTAAAGGTTTGCTTAATGTTGTAGTCTTTGGGGGTTGTATTTGAATTAATGGTTGCTAAGATGTTCACTGTATGTTTTAAAAAGGTTAACTCGAGTTCATAGAATAAACGTTGTTTTGTTTTAAAAAAATACTTTTCCTTTTCTGCTGTACCACACCTGTAGTGTGGGCCGTGTGCTCCCCATACCACAATCTATTAAAAGTTGTGGGTCAGGTGACCTCCATGATGGACTTTGGGGTTCTCTAAACCCTGGCCCATCACAATGTGCGGAGTGGAACGCTGTGACGCTGCTGTCGAGATGACAGAGAATTGCGATTTGGCGTCAAATTGGTGGCCGGCGTGATTTCGGCATCGCAACAGAATGTCCACCCAATCGCGTTTCCTGATTCCTGTGTTGGCCGACAGAGAATCTCGCTCCAGGACTTTACTATCGAGGCGGTACTGTCTGTGTGAAGGATCTCGCTCAGGGCTATTAGAGACTGTGGGCTGATTACCTCAATGGATTGACACCCACGGTCAGGCTGGTTATAGGCTAGTTGCCAGGAGACAGGCTGAGCGATCTGATTTGTGCATTGGTTTCTGCAAACATTTTGTGTTCAGCTCCCATGTGCCTGTTTTGCCACATTTAATAATAACCGTTTGATATTAAAGCCTGTTCTTGTCAATGTGCATTAACAACACTCACTGTTTGTACAGTGGAATCCTCAGCGTGTGAAATCACAACAAGGATGAAATGCTTTTCCACTTCACTGAGTGTGATCAGCTCCTGTGTCTCTGTTCCTCTCTCCCACGTTAACACCTTCCAAACACAGTCCTTGGAAACTGCGGAGGACTCAAAATCTCTCTGTTCTTCTTAGTAAAGTGTGGTGAAATTGTTTACATCCCCTGAGAGGACCCGCTGACAGCGCGGCACTCCCTCAGTACTGACCCTCTGACAGTGCGGCACTCCCTCAGTACTGACCCTCTGACAGTGACGCACTCCCTCAGTACTGACCCTCTGACAGTGCAGCACTCCCTCAGTACTGACCCTCTGACAGCGCAGCACTCCCTCAGTACTGACCCTCTGACAGTGCAGCACTCCCTCAGTACTGACCCTCTGACAGTGCAGCACTGCCACAGTACTGACCCTCGAACAGTGCAGCAGTCCCTCAGTACTGACCCTCTGACAGTGCGGCACTCCCTCAGTACTGACCCTCTGACAGTGCAGCACTCCCTCAGTACTGACCCTCTGACAGTGCGGCACTCCCTCAGTACTGACCCCCTGACAGTGCAGCACTCCCTCAGTACTGACCCTCTGACATTGCAGCTCTCCCTCAGTACTGACCCTCTGACAGTGCAGCACTCCCTCAGTACTGACCCTCTGACAGTGCGGCACTCCCTCAGTACTGACCCTCTGATAGCGCAGCACTCCCTCAGTACTGACCCTCTGACAGTGCAGCGCTCCCTCAGTACTGACCCTCTGACAGTGCAGCACTCCCTCAGTACTGACCCACTGACAGTGCGGCACTCCCTCAGTACTGACCCTCTGACAGTGCGGCACTCCCTCAGTACTGACCCTCTGACAGTGCGGCACTCCCTCAGTACTGACCCACTGACAGTGCAGCACTCCATCAGTACTGACCCACTGACAGAGCAGCACTCCCTCAGTACTGACCCTCTGACAGTGCAGCACTCCCTCAGTGCTGACCCACTGACAGTGCAGCACTCCCTCAGTACTGACCCTCTGACAGTGCAGCACTCCCTCAGTACTGACCCTCTGACAGTGCAGCACTCCCTCAGTACTGACCCTCTGACAGTGCAGCACTCCCTCAGTACTGACCCTCTGACAGTGCGACACTCCCTCAGTACTGACCCGCTGACAGTGCAGCACTACCTCAGTACTGACCTTCTGACAGTGCAGCACTCCCTCAGTACTGACCCTCTGACAGTGCGGCACTCCCTCAGTACTGACCCTCTGACAGTGCAGCACTCCCTCAGTACTGACCCGCTGACAGTGCGGCACTCCCTCAGTACTGACCCTCTGACAGTGCAGCACTCCCTCAGTACTGACCCTCTGACAGTACGGCACTCCCTCAGTACTGACCCTCTGACAGTGCGGCACTCCCTCAGTACTGACCCTCTGACAGTGCGGCACTCCCTCAGTACTGACCCTCTGACAGTGCGGCACTCCCTCAGTACCGACCCTCTGACAGAGCAGCGCTCCCTCAGTACTGACCCTCTGACAGTGCGGCACTCCCTCAGTACCAACCCTCTGACAGTGCGGCACTCCCTCAGTACTGACCCTCTGACAGTGCGGCACTCCCTCAGTACTGACCCTCTGACAGTGCGGCACTCCCTCAGTACTGACCCTCTGACAGTGCAGCACTCCCTCAGTACTGACCCTCTGACAGTGCAGCACTCCCTCAGTACTGACCCTCTGACAGTGCAGCACTCCCTCAGTACTGGCACTCTGACAGTGCGGCACTCCCTCAGTACTGACCCTCTGACAGTGCGGCACTCCCTCAGTACTGACCCTCTGACAGTGCAGCACTCCCTCAGTACTGACCCTCTAGGGCAGCACGGTGGCCTAGTGGTTAGCGTAACCGCCTCACGGCGCTGAGGTCCCAGGTTCGATCCCGGCTCTGGGTCACTGTCCGTGTGGAGTTTGCACATTCTCCCCGTGTCTGCGTGGGTTTCGCCCCCACAACCCAAAAATGTGCAGAGTAGGTGGATTGGCCACGCTAAATTGCCCCCTTAATTGGAAAAAAGAATTGGCTAATCTAAATTTATAATAAAAAAAATAAAATAAAAAAAAAAAAGTACTGACCCTCTGACACTGCAGCACTCCCTCAGTACTGACCCTCTGATAGTGCGGCACTCCCTCAGTACTGACCCTCTGACAGTGCGGCACTCCCTCAGTACTGACCCTCTGACAGTGCGGCACTCCCTCAGCACTGACCCTCTGACAGTGCGGCACTCCCTCAGTACTGACCCTCTGACAGAGCAGCACTCACTCAGTACTGACCCTCTGACAGTGAGGCGCTCCCTCGGTACTGACCCTCTGACAGTGCAGCACTCCCTCAGTACTGACCCTCTGACAGTGCGGCACTCCCTCAGTACTGACCCTCTGACAGTGCGGCACTCCCTCAGCACTGACCCTCTGACAGTGCGGCACTCCCTCAGTACTGACCCTCTGACAGTGCGGCACTCCCTCAGTACTGACCCTCGGACAATGCAGCACTCCCTCAGTACTGACCCTCTGACAGTGCAGCACTCCCTCAGTACTGACCCTCGGACAGTGCAGCACTCCCTCAGTACTGACCCTCTGACAGTGTGGCACTCCCTCGGTACTGACCCTCTGACAGTGCAGCCCTCCCTCAGTACTGACCCTCTGACAGTGCGGCACTCCCTCAGTACTGACCCTCTGACAGTGCGGCACTACTTCAGTACTGACCCTCTGACAGTGCAGCACTCCCTCAGTACTGACCCTCTGACAGTGCGGCACTCCCTCAGTACTGACCCTCTGACAGTGCGGCACTCCCTCAGTACTGACCCTCTGACAGTGCGGCACTCCCTCAGTACTGACCCTCTGACAGTGCGGCACTCCCTCAGTACTGACCCTCTGACAGTGCGGCACTACTTCAGTACTGACCCTCTGACAGTGCGGCACTACTTCAGTACTGACCCTCTTGATGGAACCATCAATTCAGCGAACACGTGTAGTTGGATATGAACACAGGCTTTAATACACTTACAACAGAGCCAGACTATTTGTCGTTGAACTTCAGATGAACTGCAGGCTGGCTCTAAGGCAAAGACCTCGTTCATGGGCCTAACATACATTTTGTCCAAAATCGCCAGCGCTGCGGTGTAGGAACCGGCTGGATTTAGTTGTGTCGAAATCCTGTGGCTTACCCTCGCGTGCAGTAGGCTGAGCTTTTGTTCCTCCGTAGTTTCAGCGGTGCTGATTTCGGTCAGGTAGGCCTTAAAACATTTCAGCCAGTGGCAGAAGGTTTCTTTCGCCTCTGCATCCTGCGGATCGAGTTCTAGACGTCCTGAATTTAGAGCGGATTCCATACTTTACTTCGGCAGCTTCTTAAGTGTATTAAATTGATGGAACCATCAATTCAGCGAACACATGTAGTTGGATCTGAACAGAGGCTTTAATACACTTACAACAGAGCCAGCCTATTCGTCGTTGCACTTCAGATGAACTGCAGGCTGGCTCTAAGGCACTGATCTTTATACATCGGTCCCAGGGGGAGGAGTCCTGGGCGGAGCCAAGGGAGGATCCCAGTACAAACTCTCACGTACTCCCAGCGCGACTCCCCCTGGTGGTCGGATAGTGCAACTGCACTTACAATGGTGGATAGTGAACATATATACACGGAGTTATATTGGCAACTATATATAGTGTGAATCACATTCACCACACCTCTGACAGCGCACCACTTCCTCAGTACTGACCCTCTGACAGTGCGGCACTCCCTCAGTACTGACCCTCTGACAGTGCGGCACTCCCTCAGTACTGACCCTCTGACAGTGCGGCACTCCCTCAGTACTGACCCTCCGACAGTGCAGCCCTCCCTCAGTACTGACCCTCTGACAGTGCGGCACTCCCTCAGTACTGACCCTCTGACAGTGCGGCACTCCCTCAGTACTGACCCTCTGACAGTGCGGCACTCCCTCAGTACTGACCCTCCCAGAGTGCGGCACTCCCTCAGTACTGACCCCCTGGCAGTACAGCACCCCTGTATTCTCCATCCGATGCCGGTGTTAAGTAGTTACACTGTGGAGCTTGTGTTGCCCTATTATGTATTATCTTTTTATTTATTTTCTTTTCATGTACTGAATGATGAGTTTGAGCTGCTCTCAGAAAAATACTTTTCACTGTACCTCAGTACACGTGACAATCAACAATTCCAATCCTGGTTAGCAAACTGGGCTAAATCGCTGGCTTTTAAAGCAGACCAAGGCAGGCCAGCAGCACGGTTCAATTCCTGTACCAGCCTCCCCGAACAGGTGCCGGAATGTGGCGACTAGGGGCTTTTCACAGTAACTTCATTGAAGCCTACTTGTGACAATAAGCGATTTTTATTCATTTTTTTCATCCATCTTCCGGACTGTCTGTACCTTTGTTGAGTAAGTGCTTCACAATGTGAACACCTTGTTTAACCTTCCCATTGGATTGCCAATACAGAGGATGAGAAGTAATGTGTTGAAAATCAAAGCTCTGTGCGAACTCTGTCCATTGATGACTGAAACTTGGCTCATTGTCGCTCATGACAAATAATAATTATAATAATAATAAAAGAACAAAGAACAAAGAAAAGTACAGCACAGGAACAGGCCCTTCGGCCCTCCAAGCCCGTGCTGACCATGCTGCCCGTCTAAACTAAAACCTCCTATACTTCCGGGGTCCGTATCCCTCTATTCCCATCCTATTCATGTATTTGTCAAGATTTGTCAAGATTTTACTTTATTATAATCTTTATTATTGTCACATGTCGGCTTACATTAACACTGCAATTAAGGCACTGTGAAAAGCCCCTAGTCGCCACATTCCAGCACCTGTTCGGGTACACAGAGGGAGAATTCAGAATGTCCAATTCACCCAACAGCACGTCTTTCGGGACTTGTGGGAGGAAACCGGAGCACCCGGAGGAAACCCACGCAGACACGGGGAGAACGTGCAGACTCCGCACAGACAGTGACCCAAGCCGGGAATCGAACCTGGGACCCTGGTGCTGTGAAGCAACAGTGCTAACCACTGTGCTACCGTGCCGCCCATTATTTAAGGTATTCTATGGCGAGCACAAATGCCTTTGGAATGTTTGATAACACACCTGGCTGATGAGTTGGCTAGTTGTGCCACCTCTGGAAAGTTAGAGAAATAGTTGATCGCTAACAGGAATTATTTTCCTGCCGGATAGACCAGATCCATCCCCACTTCCTGCCATGGAGTCGTTATTCGTTCACCCGTTTGCATTGCTGCTTTCCGATGTTTGTGCTGAAGTTGCCCAGTTTTCTACCACCATCTGAATGTTTCCATTGCTGCCTGGCCAGTATACCGTGTGTCTGGCTCTGCGTTTGCTGCCTGGCCAGTATACCGTGTCTCTGGCTCTGCGTTTGCTGCCCGGCCAGTATACCGTGTCTCTGGCTCTGCGTTTGCTGCCTGGCCAGTATACCGTGTCTCTGGCTCTGCGTTTGCTGCCTGGCCAGTATACCGTGTCTCTGGCTCTGCGTTTGCTGCCTGGCCAGTATACCGTGTCTCTGGCTCTGCGTTTGCTGCCTGGCCAGTATACCGTGTCTCTGTGCCTGCGTTTGCTGCCTGGCCAGTATACCGTGTCTCTGGCTCTGCGTTTGCTGCCTGGCCAGTATACCGTGTCTCTGTGCCTGCGTTTGCTGCCTGGCCAGTATACCGTGTCTCTGGCTCTGCGTTTGCTGCCTGGCCAGTATACCGTGTCTCTGGCTCTGCGTTTGCTGCCTGGCCAGTATACCGTGTCTCTGGCTCTGTGTTTGCTGCCTGGCCAGTATACCGTGTCTCTGGCTCTGCGTTTGCTGCCTGGCCAGTATACCGTGTCTCTGGCTCTGCGTTTGCTGCCTGGCCAGTATACCGTGTCTCTGGCTCTGTGTTTGCTGCCTGGCCAGTATACCGTGTCTCTGGCTCTGCGTTTGCTGCCTGGCCAGTATACCGTGTCTCTGGCTCTGCGTTTGCTGCCTGGCCAGTATACCGTGTCTCTGTGCCTGCGTTTGCTGCCTGGCCAGTATACCGTGTCTCTGGCTCTGCGTTTGCTGCCTGGCCAGTATACCGTGTCTCTGGCTCTGCGTTTGCTGCCTGGCCAGTATACCGTGTCTCTGGCTCTGCGTTTGCTGCCTGGCCAGTATACCGTGTCTCTGGCTCTGCGTTTGCTGCCTGGCCAGTATACCGTGTCTCTGGCTCTGCATTTGCTGCCTGGCCAGTATACCGTGTCTCTGTGCCTGCGTTTGCTGCCTGGCCAGTATACCGTGTCTCTGGCTCTGCGTTTGCTGCCCGGCCAGTATACCGTGTCTCTGTGCCTGCGTTTGCTGCCTGGCCAGTATACCGTGTCTCTGGCTCTGCGTTTGCTGCCTGGCCAGTATACCGTGTGTCTGGCTCTGTGTTTGCTGCCTGGCCAGTATACCGTGTCTCTGGCTCTGTGTTTGCTGCCTGGCCAGTATACCGTGTCTCTGGCTCTGCGTTTGCTGCCTGGCCAGTATACCGTGTCTCTGGCTCTGCGTTTGCTGCCCGGCCAGTATACCGTGTCTCTGGCTCTGCGTTTGCTGCCCGGCCAGTATACCGTGTCTCTGGCTCTGCGTTTGCTGCCTGGCCAGTATACCGTTTCTCTGGCTCTGCGTTTGCTGCCTGGCCAGTATACCGTGTCTCTGGCTCTGCGTTTGCTGCCTGGCCAGTATACCGTGTCTCTGGCTCTGCGTTTGCTGCCTGGCCAGTATACCGTGTCTCTGGCTCTGCGTTTGCTGCCTGGCCAGTATACCGTGTCTCTGGCTCTGCGTTTGCTGTCTGGCCAGTATACCGTGTCTCTGGCTCTGCGTTTGCTGCCTGGCCAGTATACCGTGTCTCTGTGCCTGCGTTTGCTGCCTGGCCAGTATACCGTGTCTCTGTGCCTGCGTTTGCTGCCTGGCCAGTATACCGTGTCTCTGTGCCTGCGTTTGCTGCCTGGCCAGTATACCGTGTCTCTGGCTCTGCGTTTGCTGCCTGGCCAGTATACCGTGTCTCTGGCTCTGCGTTTGCTGCCTGGCCAGTATACCGTGTCTCTGGCTCTGCGTTTACAGCTTTCAATGCTCATGTGCCTCTCATGAATCTTTTTTACAATCATTGCCCTTAAAGATTGGGGAATAACAATCCTATTTTGTCAAAACAAATACCCATTAGCTGCATTTAGCTCTGATTGAATGTTATAATATTTGGAACAGGATCCTTTTGGCCAACCCTATTTGATTATCTTCTGTAAGATTTCATCTTTGATGGTTTCGTGTCTGATTAATTTTGACTTCTCATCGGATACTGGAAGGGGAAAAGCAAATTACTGCGGATGCTGGAATCTGAAACCAAAGGGAAAATGCTGGAAAATCTCAGCAAGTCTGGCAGCATCTGGAGGGAGAGAAAAGAGCTGACGTTTCGAGTCCGATGACTCTTTGTCAAAGCTCCTTGTCAAAGGATACTGGAAGGGATTCTGTCGCAAGATTCACGTGGACTCGCACATCCTGATCCATGCAATGTTCGTAGCGTGAGATAGCACTTCAGCTACAATGAGGTGTTTACCTGGTGTGTGGAAGAGATTAAAATCGTACCTTTGTAACTTCGTCATCATACGTTGTATTCTTGGGGACATCTCATTTAGATTTTTCTTTATGATCACAAGTGGTCTCTGGTCAGTTTCCACTAAGAATGTCGGTGGTCCATATACATAATCGTGGAATTTGGTTAATCCATTTATCAAGCCCAAGCATTCTTCCTCGATCTGAGCATATCTGTGTGTCAGTCACTGACCTTGAAACAGAGGCAGTCGGTCGCCATCCACAACGTGTTCTATTGTCCCGTGGAAAAGTTCAGATGCTGAAATAATACCAAATGGCATTCTGAGAAAGCAGTATCGTCCCAATGGAGTCTTGAGGGTGAACAGCTTTGTGCTGTCCCCATCCAACTTGAGTTGCCAAAAACCCTGTGATGCATCCAGTTTGTTAAAACATGTCACTCCTCACACATGATTTCTTCTCTTTTCGGAATAGGATAACTCTCTCTCTTGATGTTTAAATTGAGATTTCCCCCCCCCCCCCCCCCCCGACTAGTCATTCTCTCCATTCTCCATTGATTCGTTAGTCATTCCTTTATTGAAGCTGGTACTCGCATTGGTGCGCTTATAGAACAGAGAACATAGAACAGTACAGCACAGAACAGGCCCTTCGGCCCTCGATGTTGTGCCGAGCAATGATCACCCTACTCAAACCCACATATCCACCCTATACCCGTAACCCAACAACCTCACCCCCTTAACCTTTAGGACACTACGGGCAATTTAGCATGGCCAATCCACCTAACCCGCACATCTTTGGACTGTGGGAGGAAACCGGAGCACCCGGAGGAAACCCACGCACACATGGGGAGGACGTGCAGACTCCGCACAGACAGTGACCCAAGCCGGAATCGAACCTGGGACCCTGGAGCTGTGAAGCATTTATGCTAACCACCATGCTACCATGCTGCCCGACTGGCTGCACATTCTCTTTTCGCTGGATTCGATAAGTGAATGGTAAATTGCTAAGTCCTTGAAATATTTCCGGAAATTCTATCAGGATTGAATCCATTGATGTACTTTGCGTGATTGCAGCACAGTCTGCACTGTGGCCTCTTTTAACTAACTCGAGGGCTTCACATACTTCCACTCCCATGTTATGGGCCAGGGTTTAGAAAACTCCAAAGTACATCATGGAGTTCACCTGCCCTACAACTGTTTCTAGATTTTGGTTATGGGGAGTACAAGGACCTGCCTTTCAGCTGTTATTCAACAAAGGCCTTAAGCACTTGTAATCAAAAACAAAGTTTATTCTACAAATTTAGTTACCATTTGTATAAACACGCACAGTAAGCATTTTTATCAACTACCAACATAAATACCCCGCTACAGTACTCCATGTATAACCATTAATAAATTCTCCCTTTAGCTGTTCCAATTTAATAACAAGATCCCATAAACCAGAAACCCCTTTTCAAAGGTGTGGCCCAACACATCGCACTCAAGACCAGGCATTTCATACAGTTTACAGTGCTGAAGGAGGCCAGTCGGCCCATCGAGTCTGCACTGGCCCTTGGAAAGAGCACCATACTTAAGCCCACGCTTCCACCTTATCCCCGTAACCCAGTAACCCCACCTAACATTTTTGGACACTAAGGGTAATTTATCATGGCCAATCCACCTAACCTGCACGTCTTTCGGGACTTGTGGGAGGAAACCGGGGCACCCGGAGGAAACCCACGCACCCACGGGGAGAACGTGCAGTCTCCGCACAGACAGTGACCCAAGTCGGGAATCGGACCTGGGACCTTGGAGCTGTGAAGCAACTGTGTTAACCACTGTGCTATCATGCTGCCCTTAAATGGACGCTCCTGTTTCCTTTCCAAAACAGCAGGTTTGAATTTCTTCCAGAAAAGTTATTTCTTTTCAGGTTATCAAGCCGCCTGGAAACAGCGTTTAAAATGCAGATAGAGAAAAAAAGCCTGCTTTCAACCTGTGCAGAACAAAACCAGGTCAAACTCAAAGCGACAGTAAAACTCAGAGCCACAGCCCAGCTGTACCCACACTATGACATCACTGAAGCCATGTGAGAAGACAAAAACATTTCTTAAAGGGACACTTCCACGACAACCCAACAATAATTTACGCTCAGCCTCTACAATTGAAAACTTCACTTGATGAACCTTATTCTTTCTACTGATTTCCAGCTCGCATGTTACCAAAGTATTAATTTTTGCCATTGTCATCCTTCAACAATATCGTTTTATTTAAAACGTGCGGTTTAATTTTCATTTCTTGCATATCCGAGAAACTTAGAAGATTGGCCCTCGCTCCCGTGTCGAGTTTGACATTAATCAATGTTTTATTAATCAGCAGAGGAACTGCCCAATTATCTCATTGAACACTTGTATTTGCTGCAAATCCGCTTCAAAACCTTTTCTTCCATGCCATTACAAGGCTTATCTTCACTGGATATCATATCTATCAAACATGTGTCTTTGAGATTTATCTCATCAATCGCGTTAATTGATTTTGGTAGTTCTGATTTTTTATTTGAGAAACATTGTTTCGCAAAGTGATTTTTCCCATTGCATTTCGAGCAGATTTTTCCAAATGCTGGACACTACCTTTTGCAAACAGAACATACAGTGCAGAAGGATGCCATTCGGCCCATCGAGCCTGCACCGACCCACCCAAGCCCCCACTTCCACCCTATCCCCGTAACCCACTAACTAACCCCTCCTAACCTTTTTGGTCACTAAGGGCAATTTATCACGGCCAATCCACCTAACCAGCACGTCTTTGGACTGTGGGAGGAAACCGGAGCACCCGGAGGAAACCCACGGAGACACGGGGAGAACGTGCAGACTCGCTTCATTTTAGGAAGGATGTGGAAGCTTTGGAAAAGGTGCAAAGGAGATTTACCAGGAAGTTGCCTGGAATGGAGAGTAGGTCTTATGAGGAAAGGTTGAGGGTGCTCGGCCTTTTCTCATTAGAGCGGAGAAGGATGAGGGGCAACTTGATAGAGGTTTATAAGATGATCAGGGGAATAGATAGAGTAGACAGTCAGAGACTTTTTCCCCGGGTGGAACAAACCATTACAAGGGGACATCAATTTAAGGTGAATGGTGGAAGATATAGAGGGGATGTCAGAGGTAGGTTCTTTACCCAGAGAGTAGTGGGGGCATGGAATGCACTGCCTGTGGAAGTAGTTGAGTCAGAAACATTAGGGACCTTCAAGCTGCTATTGGATAGGTACATGGATTGCGGTAGAATGATGGGGTGTAGATTACTTTGTTCTTAATCTGGGACAAAGGTTTGGCACAACATCATGGGCCGAAGGGCCTGTTCTGTGCTGTATTTTTCTATGTTCCATGTTCCACACACACAGTGACCCAGCAGGGAATCGAATCTGGGACCCTGGCGTGTGAAGACACAGTGCTGCCCACTGTGCTATCGTGCTGCCCAAATGGTTGTTGCCACGTCGCTTGCACAAAATGGTGGTTTCTGAAACTCGTCCAAAATGGCCGCCGCTACTGGGACCACTTTTTGCATCAAGGTGTGTTACAACACTCATGGCGTTGGCTGCCCCTGCGATCTTCGTGCTGAAATTCTTTAGGTTTAAAGTGTTAATCTGCTGTGCTGCTCGCTCGCTGGCATGGCAAATCTTAATGGCATCGAGCTGGAGTTCATTCTCCCTCAACAATCTCTCCTGAACTTTATCATTGCTAATCCCGAACACAGTTTGATCGTGGACCATCGACGCTTGCAATGTTGCAGAAATACATGTCTGAGCTTTTAACCGCAAGTCTGTTAAAAACTATCAAACGATTCACCTGCCTGCTGTGTACGCGTGCGAAAAACATAGTGCTCGAACGTTTTGTATTTTTTCGGTATGCAGTGTCAAGCGAAATGTTTCACGACTTCTCCAAAGTTTTTTTTATCAGTTTCATTATCGAATACGAAGGTGTTAAAGATTTCTATCAGCTGTGGACCTGTTACAGTGAGCAGCAACGTTATTCTCCCATCAGCATGCTGTGCCTGCAGACCCAGAGCTGCTACGTAGTGTGTGAACTGCTGTTTAAAAGCGTGCCAAATCGCATCTACGTTACCAGTGACTCGAAGCTGGTCTGGTGTCTTCAAATCTTCCATCCTGGCTTCATGCCTAGCAGTGTGTTGAATGAGATTTGC
Organism: Scyliorhinus canicula; assembly: GCF_902713615.1. Lineage (NCBI taxonomy): Eukaryota > Metazoa > Chordata > Chondrichthyes > Carcharhiniformes > Scyliorhinidae > Scyliorhinus > Scyliorhinus canicula. The sequence goes on from NC_052159.1 coordinate 4,185,793, forward strand.
CAGTACTTTACGTGGTTAGTAGAAATTCTTTTTCTTCTTTCTTCTCAGTTATCTTTGTCTTCTTGGATCTTCAAAAACAATCCTGGATTGTTAGATCTTCAAAGTCAAACCTGGTACCATGTTACGTTCTGGTGCTTGGCTCGTAAGAATCATGCACTAGAGAACGTCTAGTTCTTTGACTAGTTAAATGTTTATTATTAAATAATTATGTGGGTTAGATAAACATGTGGGGGTGAGACCCATGCAGACATGGGGAGAATGCGCAAACTCCTCACGGACAGTGTTCTGGGGATGGGATCGAAGCTGGGTCCTCAGCGCCGTCAGGCAGCAGTGCTAATCACTGCGCCACCTTGCCGCCACAACAGAGAAGCCTGCTTGATTGCTCCACCTTCCACAAATGTTCAAACCCTCCACCACCGAATAACAGTGGCAGCCGTGTGCACCATCTACAAGATGCACTGCAGCAACTCACCAAGGCATCTTAGACAGCACCTTCCAAACCCATGATCACTACCATCTAGAAGGACGAGAGCAGCAGATACCTGGGAACCCCACCACCTGGAGGTTCCCCTCCAAGTCACTCACACCCTGACTTGGAAATATATCGGCCGTTCCTTCACTGTCGCTGGGACAACAATCCTGGAACTCCCTCCCTAAGAGCACAGTGGGTGTACCTACACCTCAGAGACTGTAGCAGTTCAAGAAGGCAGTTTTGCACCAACTTGTCAAGGGCAATTAGGGATGGGCAATTGTTGAGTTCAAGGAGCGGCCACACAGGAAGGGCAAAGAACGAAAGGTTTATTCACAATAAAACAAAGACTCTGTGTACACTGGTCCTGGAAGGGGCTCCCCGCGCCCAACCCACACTCAACAGGGGTCCTAAATCCTGAATTTGTCTCCTGCTGACGATGGAGCTCTGCTCTATCATCGGGGAAGCTTGTATACCACGCGACTCTCCGGGAATCTAATCAGCCCAACCCCGTGTAATGAAATAACTTATAACTTCTCTCTCTCACTATTCTATGTCTTATCTGTTCACTGTCCTGAAGCACACTCCCTCAGAAAGAGCAGGAAAGTCCTCTTTATATCATCTGATAGTGAGACATCTAGTGTTGAATTGACTGTACTACATTTACATACATTGATCATGTATATTGATATACAGAGATCACTACAGGTCTTGTGTAAGTTACAACAGCAATAAATGCAGGCCTAGCCAGTGACACCCACATTCTGTGACAGAATAGATGAATTGATGCAGTAACAGATATTCTATGCCAATGATCGCTTTCCTCTGAACAACCAGTCTTCCAGGGGATCAATAATCTTATTTACATGTTGCATCACAATTAAACCAGCCAGTAACTTTGGGACGTTGACAGCTTACTGTGTCCACAGGAATCAGTTACTCCTGTTAATCTTTTACAATCCTCTTACTGACCAAACAGCCCGGAGCCTTGACACCAAAGCTGGGGCTGGAGCAACACCTCCTGTTCACTCAGCAGCTTAGATTGTGTCACCTGTCAATCTGAGAGTCACATTCCTCTCCCAGGTCAGTAAACCAAGCTTCCAAACATCACCGAGGGTGGGATTATCCATCACAGGGCAACCGGAATGTGTTCCCTGTTAGGAAGGAGAATCGGATGTCGGGGGAAATTCGGGATCATTGCCATAGGATGCTCCGACTCCCAGTTGGTGCCATGAACTGATTCACGGCAGCGGGGGATGTAAATAAATGTAAATAAGTCTTAGTGACCCATTTGCATCTATTTAGCAGTCCCAGTGTATTTCAATCACTCCAGTGTGTGATTTCACTGCACTTATCTCTCTTTGATGTGGTCAATGTTTTATAACATTGGGGTTTCAGCTCTTAGTGTTAAAGGATATGAATGAATTGAGATAGTTTTTACAAGCTGTTAATCACAAACCACGTGGAGACAACTCTGAATGCTTGCAGTTAATGAATCTGTGGGGACCAGGTGCAGGTCCCAGCTGCTCTCCTTTCAACAATGGACAGGTGGAGCTGCAAGATCAGGGTTACAGCTGTAATACCTGTCACTGTCCCTCCCCGGTCTGCTCTCTACCTCCCAGACAGGGGTCTCTTTTCAGGTTGGGGGGGGGGGCGGTATGTGTGTGGGTGGGTGTCTGTGTGAGGGTGGGGATCTGTGTGAGGGAGGGTCTGTGTGTGGGTGGGTCTGTATGTGGGTGGGTGTCTGTGTGTGGGGGGTCTGTGTGTGGGTGGGGGTCTGTGTGCGGGTGGGGGTCTGTGTGAGGGGGTGTCTGTGTGTGGGTGGGTGTCTGTGTGTGAGGGGGTCTGTGTGGGTGGGGGTCTGTGTGTGGGGGGTCCTTATGGGGGGTCCCCCTATTACAGGGGTCCCTGTGGGGTGGGGGGGTTCCCTCGGTTACAGGGGTCCCTGTGGGGTGGGGGGGGTCCCTCGGTTACAGTGGTCCCTGTGGGGTGAGGGGGGGGGGTCCCTCGGTTACAGGGGTCCCTGTGGGGTGGGGGGGGTCCCTCGGTTACAGGGGTCCCTGTGGGGATCCCCTTATTACAGGGGTCCTGGGGAGGGGGTGGGGGGGGTCTCTCCCATACTTGTGAGTAGGGGGGGCACCCAGGTGATCCGGGGGTTGGGGCTAGTTTACAGTGATGGGGGGGGGTTCAGGCTGATTTGTGGTGCGGGGTTTTGGGGTGGGGGGGGGGGCCCGATGTCGGGATTCCCCTGGGAATCTCTCGTATTCAACACCATGCATAGATTTTCCTGGATCCTGCTTTCTGACCCCAAGGGGATCGTAAAACTGATACAATTCCGTTCCTGAGGTAGAACTTAGCGAACAAAGTCCCAAAGTGAGCACATTTAGCCGCGTGATTGCGACAGCGCTGAGAAATACTCGGCAATACAACGCCACTCACGTTAAATAACGGGACCCCGCTGGGAATGCGCGGCCACGGCAGCACACAGCCGCGTCTGTCACCGAGGAACTCCACAGTGTAGCAAAGATCAACACCCACCCCCACCTGTCCCCCCAAACCAGTATGGAAGGGTCCCCCAGACCCCACCACATCACCCCCACCACATCACCCACACAGGGCACCCCCAGCCCAATCACCAGCATACAGAAAATGCCACATTGGCACTGCCATGGTGCCCAGTTGGTAACTGCAGTCCCAGGGAACCACCCTTCCAAAAGGGCACCCACCGGGGGATCACTGACCCCCTGGGAGACCCTCACGAGTGCCATTCTGTCCGGTCCCCATTGGTGGAGATCAGCACTGAACAGCACCCACCCGGGTGTCCAAGTGAAAGAAGCCAGACCCCACGCCTCAGGTGCCTTAGGAACCTGCACATTAAAGTGAGACTAGCTGTCTCACTCTAATATCCAGATTGCCGAAAACGTGATCCCGCCCATTGTGGGCGGGTTACACATCAAAACGTTTGCGATTGCGTCACATCTGGCGAGACGTTGCGAGCTGAGTAGATCTGGGAACGGGGTCTCCCTCCGTCTATCGGCCACGCCTCGACCCGGTGCACTCTGGCCATTGGATGGTGCCCGAATCCAACCCTTAAATCAGGTATTTTGGTTCGTTCCCCAGTGCTCTGCACTGTCAGAGGGTCAGTACTGAGGGAGTGCTGCACTGTCAGAGGGTCAGTACTGAGGGAGCCCGGCACTGTCAGAGGGTCAGTACTGAGGGAGTGCTGCACTGTCAGAGGGTCAGTACTGAGGGAGCCCGGCACTGTCAGAGGGTCAGTACTGAGGGAGTGCTGCACTGTCAGAGGCTCAGTACTGAGGGAGTGCTGCACTGTCAGAGGGTCAGTACTGAGGGAGTGCTGCACTGTCAGAGGGTCAGTACTGAGGGAGTGCCGCACTGTCAGAGGGTCAGTACTGAGGGAGTGCTGCACTGTCAGAGGGTCAGTACTGAAGGAGTGCTGCACTGTCAGAGGGTCAGAACTGAGGGAGTGCTGCACTGTCAGAGGGTCAGTACTGAGGGAGTGCCGCACTGTCAGAGGGTCAGTACTGAGGGAGTGCCGCACTGTCAGAGGGTCAGTACTGAGGGAGTGCTGCACTGTCAGAGGGTCAGTACTGAGGGAGTGCCGCACTGTCAGAGGGTCAGTACTGAGGGAGCCCTGCACTGTCAGAGGGTCAGTACTGAGGGAGTGCTGCACTGTCAGAGGGTCAGTACTGAGGGAGTGCCGCACTGTCAGAGGGTCAGTACTGAGGGAGTGCCGCACTGTCAGAGGGTCAGTACTGAGGGAGCCCTGCACTGTCAGAGGGTCAGTACTGAGGGAGTGCTGCACTGTCAGAGGGTCAGTACTGAGGGAGTGCCGCACTGTCAGAGGGTCAGTACTGAGGGAGTGCTGCACTGTCAGAGGGTCAGTAATGAGGGAGTGCTGCACTGTCAGAGGGTCAGTACTGAGGGAGTGCCGCACTGTCAGAGGGTCAGTACTGAGGGAGTGCCACACTGTCAGAGGGTCAGTACTGAGGGAGTGCCGCACTGTCAGAGGGTCAGTACTGAGGGAGTGCTGCACTGTCAGAGGGTCAGTACTGAGGGAGTGCCGCACTCTCAGAGGGTCAGTACTGAGGGAGTGCTGCACTGTCAGAGGGTCAGTACTGAGGGAGCCCTGCACTGTCAGAGGGTCAGTACTGAGGGAGTGCCGCACTGTCAGAGGGTCAGTACTGAGGGAGTGCTGCACTGTCAGAGGGTCAGTACTGAGGGAGTGCCGCACTGTCAGAGGGTCAGTACTGAGGGAGTGCTGCCCTGTCAGAGGGTCAGTACTGAGGGATTGTTGCACTGTCAGAGGGTCAGTACTGAGGGAATGCCGCACTGTCAGAGGGTCAGTACTGAGGGAATGCTGCACTGTCAGAGGGTCAGTACTGAGGGAGTGCCGCACTGTCAGAGGGGCAGTACTGAGGGAGCGCTGCACTGTCAGAGGGTCAGTACTGAGGGAGTGCCGCACTGTCAGAGGGTCAGTACTGAGGGAGCGCTGCACTGTCAGAGGGTCAGTACTGAGGGAGTGCCGCACTGTCAGAGGTTCAGTACTGAGGGAGTACCGTACTGTCAGAGGGTCAGTACTGAGGGAGTGCCGCACTGTCAGAGGGTCAGTACTGAGGGAGTGCTGCACTGTCAGAGGGTCAGTACTGAGGGAGTGCCGCGCTGTCAGAGGGTCAGTACTGAGGGAGTGCTGCACTGTCAGAGGGTCAGTACTGAGGGAGTGCCGCACTGTCAGAGGGTCAGTACTGAGGGAGTGCCGCACTGTCAGAGGGTCAGTACTGAGGGAGTGCTGCACTGTCAGAGGGTCAGTACTGAGGGAGTGCCGCACTGTCAGAGGGTCAGTACTGAGGGAGCACCGCACTGCCAGAGGGTCAGTACTGAGGGAGTGCCGCACTGTCAGAGGGTCAGTACTGAGGGAGCGCTGCACTGTCAGAGGATCAGTACTGAGGGAGTGCTGCACTGTCAGAGGGTCAGTACTGAGGGAGTGCCGCACTGTCAGAGGGTCAGTACTGAGGGAGTGCAGCACTGTTAGAGGGTCAGTACTGAGGGAGTGTCGCACTGTCAGAGGGTCAGTACTGAGGGAGTGCTGCACTGTCAGAGGGTCAGTACTGAGGGAGTGCCGCGCTGTCAGAGGGTCAGCACTGAGGGAGCGCTGCACTGTCAGAGGATCAGTACTGAGGGAGCGCCGCACTGTCAGAGGGTCAGTTCTGAGGGAGTGCCGCACTGTCAGAGGGTCAGTACTGAGGGAGTGCCGCACTGTCAGAGGGTCAGTACTGAGGGAGTGTCGCACTGTCAGAGGGTCAGTACTGAGGGAGTGCCGCACTGTCAGAGGGTCAGTACTGAGGGAGTGCCGCACTGTCAGAGGGTCAGTACTGAGGGAGTGCCGCACTGTCAGAGGGTCAGTACTGAGGGAGTGCCGCACTGTCAGAGGGTCAGTACTGAGGGAGTGCTGCACTGTCAGAGGGTCAGTACTGAGGGAGTGCTGCTCTGTCAGAGGGTCAGTACTGAGGGAGTGTTGCACTGTCAGAGGGTCAGTACTGAGGGAGTGCCGCACTGTCAGAGGGTCAGTACTGAGGGAGTGCAGCACTGTCAGAGGGTCAGTACTGAGGGAGTGCTGCACTGTCAGAGGGTCAGTACTGAGGGAGTGCCGCACTGTCAGAGGGTCAGTACTGAGGGAGTGCTGCACTGTCAGAGGGTCAGTACTGAGGGAGTGCTGCACTGTCAGAGGGTCAGTACTGAGGGAGTGCCGCACTTTCAGAGGGTCAGTATTGAGGTAGCGCCGCACTGTCAGAGGGTCAGTACTGAGGGAGCGCTGCACTGTCAGAGGGTCAGTACTGAGTGAGTGCTGCACTGTCAGAGGGTCAGTACTGAGGGAGTGCCGCACTGTCAGAGGGTCAGTACTGAGGGAGTGCCGCACTATCAGAGGGTCAGTACTGAGGGAGCGCTGCACTGTCAGAGGGTCAGTACTGAGGGAGTGCCGCACTGTCAGAGGTTCAGTACTGAGGGAGTACCGCACTGTCAGAGGGTCAGTACTGAGGGAGTGCCGCACTGTCAGAGGGTCAGTACTGAGGGAGTGCTGCACGGTCAGAGGGTCAGTACTGAGGGAGTGCCGCACTGTCAGAGGGTCAGTACTGAGGGAGTGCTGCACTGTCAGAGGGTCAGTACTGAGGGAGTGCCGCACTGTCAGAGGGTCAGTACTGAGGGAGTGCCGCACTGTCAGAGGGTCAGTACTGAGGGAGTGCCGCACTGTCAGAGGGTCAGTACTGAGGGAGTGCTGCACTGTCAGAGGGTCAGTACTGAGGGAGTGCCGCACTGTCAGAGGGTCAGTACTGAGGGAGCACCGCACTGTCAGAGGGTCAGTACTGAGGGAGTGCCGCACTGTCAGAGGGTCAGTACTGAGGGAGCGCTGCACTGTCAGAGGATCAGTACTGAGGGAGTGCTGCACTGTCAGAGGGTCAGCACTGAGGGAGTGCCGCACTGTCAGAGGGTCAGTACTGAGGGAGTGCTGCACGGTCAGAGGGTCAGTACTGAGGGAGTGCCGCACTGTCAGAGGGTCAGTACTGAGGGAGTGCTGCACGGTCAGAGGGTCAGTACTGAGGGAGTGCCGCACTGTCAGAGGGTCAGTACTGAGGGAGTGCTGCACTGTCAGAGGGTCAGTACTGAGGGAGTGCCGCGCTGTCAGTGGGTCAGCACTGAGGGAGCGCTGCACTGTCAGAGGATCAGTACTGAGGGAGTGCCGAACTGTCAGAGGGTCAGTACTGAGGGAGTGCTGCACTGTCAGAGGGTCAGTACTGAGGGAGTGCTGCACTGTCAGAGGGTCAGTACTGAGGGAGTGCCGCACTGTCAGGGTCAGTACTGAGGGAGTGCCGCACTGTCAGAGGGTCAGTACTGAGGGAGTGACGCACTGTCAGAGGGTCAGTACTGAGGGAGTGCCGCACTGTCAGAGGGTCAGTACTGAGGGAGCACCGCACTGTCAGAGGGTCAGTACTGAGGGAGTGCCGCACTGTCAGAGGGTCAGTACTGAGGGAGCGCTGCACTGTCAGAGGGTCAGTACTGAGGGAGTGCCGAACTGTCAGAGGGTCAGTACTGAGGGAGTGCCGCACTGTTAGAGGGTCAGTGCTGAGGGAGTACCGCACTGTCAGAGGGTCAGTATTGAGGGAGCGCTGCACTGTCAGAGGGTCAGTACTGAGGGAGTGCCGCACTGTCAGAGGGTCAGTACTGAGGTAGTGCCGCACTGTCAGAGGGTCAGTACTGAGGGAGTGCCGCACTGTCAGAGGCTCAATACTGAGGGAGCGCCGCACTGTCAGAGGGTCAGTACTGAGGGAGTGCTGCACTGTCAGAGGGTCAGTACTGAGGGAGCGCCGCACTGTCAGAGGGTCAGTACTGAGGGAGTGCCGCACTGTCAGAGGGTCAGTACTGAGGGAGTGCCGCACTGTCAGAGGGTCAGTACTGAGGGAGCGCCGCACTGTCAGAGGGTGAGTACTGAGGGAGTGCCGCACTGTCAGAGGGTCAGTACTGAGGGAGTGCCGCACTGTCAGAGGGTCAGTACTGAGGTAGTGCCGCACTGTCAGAGGGTCAGTACTGAGGGAGGGCCGCACTGTCAGAGGGTCAGTACTTGGGGTGTG
>NC_052159.1:4194404-4219319 GCF_902713615.1 Scyliorhinus canicula
ATCCTATTCATGTATTTGTCAAGATGCCCCTTAAATGTCACTATCGTCCCTGCTTCCACCACCTCCTCCGGCAGCGAGTTCCAGGCACCCACTACCCTCTGTGTAAAAAACTTACCTCGTACATCTACTCTAAACCTTGCCCCTCGCACCTTAAACCTATGCCCCCTAGTAATTGACCCCTCTACCCTGGGAAAAGCCTCTGACTATCCACTCTGTCTATGCCCCTCATAATTTTGTAGACCTCTATCAGGTCACCCCTCAACCTCCGTCGTTCCAGTGAGAACAAACTGAGTTTATTCATCTGCTCCTCATAGCTAATGCCCTCCGTACCAGGCAACATCCTGGTAAATCTCTTCTGCACCCTCTCTAAAGCCTCCACATCCTTCTGGTAGTGCGGCGACCAGAATTGAACACTATACTCCAAGTATGGCCTAACTAAGGTTCTATACAGCTGCAACATGATTTGCCAATTCTTATACTCAATGCCCCAGCCAATGAAGGCAGGCATGCCGTATGCCTTCTTGACTACCTTCTCCACCTGTGTTGCCCCTTTCAGTGACCTGTGGACCTGTACACCTAGATCGCTCTGACTGTCAATACTCTTGAGGGTTTATTGTTTTTACTTTATTCTAATCTTTATTATTGTCACAAGTTGGCTTACATTAACACTGCAATTAAGTCACTGTGAAAAGCCCCTAGTCGCCACATTCCGGCGCCTGTTCAGGTACACGGAGGGAGAATTCAGAATGTCCAATACACCTAACGGCACGTCTTTCGGGACTTGTGGGAGGAAACCGGAGCACCCGGAGGAAACCCAGGGAGACACGGGGAGAACGTGCAGACTCCGCACAGACAGTGACCCAAGCCGGGAATCGAACCTGGGACCCTGGTGCTGTGAAGCAACAGTGCTAACCACTGTGCTACCGTGCCGCCCATTATTTAAGGTATTCTATGGTGAGCACAAATGTCTTTGGAATGTTTGATAACACACCTGGCTGATGAGTTGGCCAGTTGTGCCACCTCTGGAAAGTTAGAGAAATAGTTGATCGCTAACAGGAATTATTTTCCTGCCGGATAGACCAGATCCATCCCCACTTCCTGCCATGGAGTCGTTATTCGTTCACCCGTTTGCATTGCTGCTTTCCGATGTTTGTGCTGAAATTTCTGACAAGTTGCCCAGTTTACTACCATCATCTGAATGTTTCCATTGCTGCCTGGCCAGTATACCGTGTCTCTGGCTCTGCGTTTGCTGCCTGGCCAGTATACCGTGTCTCTGGCTCTGCGTTTGCTGCCTGGCCAGTATACCGTGTCTCTGGCTCTGCGTTTGCTGCCTGGCCAGTATACCATGTCTCTGGCTCTGCGTTTGCTGCCTGGCCAGTATACCGTGTCTCTGGCTCTGCGTTTGCTGCCTGGCCAGTATACCGTGTCTCTGGCTCTGCGTTTGCTGCCTGGCCAGTATACCGTGTCTCTGGCTCTGCGTTTGCTGCCCGGCCAGTATACCGTGTCTCTGGCTCTGCGTTTGCTGCCTGGCCAGTATACCGTGTCTCTGGCTCTGCGTTTGCTGCCTGGCCAGTATACCGTGTCTCTGGCTCTGCGTTTGCTGCCTGGCCAGTATACCGTGTCTCTGGCTCTGCGTTTGCTGCCCGGCCAGTATACCGTGTCTCTGGCTCTGCGTTTGCTGCCTGGCCAGTATACCGTGTCTCTGGCTCTGCGTTTGCTGCCTGGCCAGTATACCGTGTCTCTGGCTCTGCGTTTGCTGCCTGGCCAGTATACCGTGTCTCTGGCTCTGCGTTTGCTGCCTGGCCAGTATACCGTGTCTCTGGCTCTGCGTTTGCTGCCTGGCCAGTATACCGTGTCTCTGGCTCTGCGTTTGCTGCCTGGCCAGTATACCGTGTCTCTGGCTCTGCGTTTGCTGCCTGGCCAGTATACCGTGTCTCTGGCTCTGCGTTGCTGCCTGGCCAGTATACCGTGTCTCTGGCTCTGCGTTTGCTGCCTGGCCAGTATACCGTGTCTCTGGCTCTGCGTTTGCTGCCTGGCCAGTATACCGTGTCTCTGGCTCTGCGTTTGCTGCCTGGCCAGTATACCGTGTCTCTGGCTCTGCGTTTGCTGCCTGGCCAGTATACCGTGTCTCTGGCTCTGTGTTTGCTGCCTGGCCAGTATACCGTGTCTCTGGCTCTGCGTTTGCTGCCTGGCCAGTATACCGTGTCTCTGGCTCTGCGTTTGCTGTCTGGCCAGTATACCGTGTCTCTGGCTCTGCGTTTGCTGCCTGGCCAGTATACCGTGTCTCTGGCTCTGCGTTTGCTGCCTGTCCAGTATACCGTGTCTCTGGCTCTGCGTTTGCTGCCTGGCCAGTATACCGTGTCTCTGGCTCTGCGTTTGCTGCCCGGCCAGTATACCGTGTCTCTGGCTCTGCGTTTGCTGCCTGGCCAGTATACCGTGTCTCTGGCTCTGCGTTTGCTGCCTGGCCAGTATACCGTGTCTCTGGCTCTGCGTTTGCTGCCTGGCCAGTATACCGTGTCTCTGGCTCTGCGTTTGCTGCCTGGCCAGTATACCGTGTCTCTGGCTCTGCGTTTGCTGCCTGGCCAGTATACCGTGTCTCTGGCTCTGCGTTTGCTGCCTGGCCAGTATACCGTGTCTCTGGCTCTGCGTTTGCTGCCTGGCCAGTATACCGTGTCTCTGGCTCTGCGTTTGCTGCCTGGCCAGTATACCGTGTCTCTGGCTCTGCGTTTGCTGCCTGGCCAGTATACCGTGTCTCTGGCTCTGCGTTTGCTGCCTGGCCAGTATACCGTGTCTCTGGCTCTGCGTTTGCTGCCTGGCCAGTATACCGTGTCTCTGGCTCTGCGTTTGCTGCCTGGCCAGTATACCGTGTCTCTGGCTCTGCGTTTGCTGCCTGGCCAGTATACCGTGTCTCTGGCTCTGCGTTTGCTGCCTGGCCAGTATACCGTGTGTCTGGCTCTGCGTTTGCTGCCCGGCCAGTATACCGTGTCTCTGGCTCTGCGTTTGCTGCCCGGCCAGTATACCGTGTCTCTGGCTCTGCGTTTGCTGCCTGGCCAGTATACCGTGTCTCTGGCTCTGCGTTTGCTGCCTGGCCAGTATACCGTGTCTCTGGCTCTGCGTTTGCTGCCTGGCCAGTATACCGTGTCTCTGGCTCTGCGTTTGCTGCCTGGCCAGTATACCGTGTCTCTGGCTCTGCGTTTGCTGCCTGGCCAGTATACCGTGTCTCTGGCTCTGCGTTTGCTGCCTGGCCAGTATACCGTGTCTCTGGCTCTGCGTTTGCTGTCTGGCCAGTATACCGTGTCTCTGGCTCTCCGCTTACAGCTTTCAATGCTCATGTGCCTCTCATGAATCTTTTTTACAATCATTGCCCTTAAAGATTGGGGAATAACAATCCTATTTTGTCAAAGCGAATACCCATTAGCTGCATTTAGCTCTGATTGAATGTTATAATATTTGGAACAGGATCCCTTTTGGCCAACCCTATTTGATTATCTTCTGTAAGATTTCATCTTTGATGGTTTCGTGTCTGATTAATTTTCACTTCTCATCGGATACTGGAAGGGGAAAAGCAGGGTAGCATGGTGGTTAGCATAAATGCTTCACAGCTCCAGGGTCCCAGGTTTGATTCCCGGCTGGGTCACTGTCTGTGTGGAGTCTGCACATCCTCCCAGTGTCTGCGTGGGTTTCCTCCGGGTGCTCCGGTTTCCTCCCACAGTCCAAAGATGTGCGGGTTAGGTGGATTGGCCATGCTAAATTGCCCGTAATGTCCTAATAAAAGTAAGGTTAAGGGGGGGGGTTGTTGGGTTACGGGTATAGGGTGGATACGTGGGTTTGAGTAGGGTGATCATGGCTCGGCACAACATCGAAAGGCCTGTTCTGTGCTGTACTGTTCTATGTTCTATGTTCTAAAAGAAAATTACTGCGGATGCTGGAATCTGAAACCAAAGGGAAAATGCTTGAAAATCTCAGCAAGTCTGGCAGCATCTGGAGGGAGAGAAAAGAGCTGACGTTTCGAGTCCAATGACTCTTTGTCAAAGCTCCTTGTCAAAGGATACTGGAAGGGATTCTGTCGCAAGATTCACGTGGACTCGCACATCCTGATCCATGCAATGTTCTTCCATCTTGTCGTAGCGTGAGATAGCACTTCAGCTACAATGAGGTGTTTACCTGGTGTGTGGAAGAGATTAAAATCGTACCTTTGTAACTTCATCATCATACGTTGTATTCTTGGGGACATCTCATTTAGATTTTTCTTCATGATCACAAGTGGTCTCTGGTCAGTTTCCACTAAGAATGTCGGTGGTCCATATACATAATCGTGGAATTTGGTTAATCCATTTATCAAGCCCAAGCATTCTTCCTCGATCTGAGCATATCTGTGTGTCAGTCACTGACCTTGAAACAGAGGCAGTCGGTCACCATCCACAACGTGTTCTATTGTCCCGTGGAAAATTTCAGATGCTGAAATAATACCAAATGGCATTCTGAGAAAGCAGTATCGTCCCAATGGAGTCTTGAGGGTGAACAGCTTTGTGCTGTCCCCATCCAACTTGAGTTGCCAAAAACCCTGTGATGCATCCAGTTTGTTAAAACATGTCACTCCTCACACATGATTTCTTCTCTTTTCGGAATAGGATAACTCTCTCTCTTGATGTTTAAATTGAGATTCCCCCCCAGACTAGTCATTCTCTCCATTCTCCATTGATTCGTTAGTCATTCCTTTATTGAAGCTGGTACTCGCATTGGTGCGCTTATAGAACAGAGAACATAGAACAGTACAGCACAGAACAGGCCCTTCGGCCCTCGATGTTGTGCCGAGCAATGATCACCCTACTCAAACCCACATATCCACCCTATACCCGTAACCCAACAACCTCCCCCCTTAACCTTTAGGACACTACGGGCAATTTAGCATGGCCAATCCACCTAACCCGCACATCTTTGGACTGTGGGAGGAAACCGGAGCACCCGGAGGAAACCCACGCACACACGGGGAGGACGTGCAGACTCCACACAGACAGTGACCCAAGCCGGAATCGAACCTGGGACCCTGGAGCTGTGAAGCATTTATGCTAACCACCATGCTACCGTGCTGCCCGACTGGCTGCACATTCTCTTTTCGCTGGATTCGATAAGTGAATGGTAAATTGCTAAGTCCTTGAAATATTTCCGGAAATTCTATCAGGATTGAATCCATTGATGTACTTTGCGTGATTACAGCACAGTCTGCACTGTGGCCTCTTTTAACTAACTCGAGGGCTTCACATACTTCCACTCCCATGTTATGGGCCAGGGTTTAGAAAACTCCAAAGTACATCATGGAGTTCACCTGCCCTACAACTGTTTCTAGATTTTGGTTATGGGGAGTACAAGGACCTGCCTTTCAGCTGTTATTCAACAAAGGCCTTAAGCACTTGTAATCAAAAACAAAGTTTATTCTACAAATTTAGTTACCATTTGTATAAACACGCACAGTAAGCATTTTTATCAACTACCAACATAAATACCCCGCTACAGTACTCCATGTATAACCATTAATAAATTCTCCCTTTAGCTGTTCCAATTTAATAACAAGATCCCATAAACCAGAAACCCCTTTTCAAAGGTGTGGCCCAACACATCGCACTCAAGACCAGGTATTTCATACAGTTTACAGTGCTGAAGGAGGCCAGTCGGCCCATCGAGTCTGCACTGGCCCTTGGAAAGAGCACCATACTTAAGCCCACGCTTCCACCTTATCCCCGTAACCCAGTAACCCCACCTAACATTTTTGGACACTAAGGGTAATTTATCATGGCCAATCCACCTAACCTGCACGTCTTTCGGGACTTGTGGGAGGAAACCGGGGCACCCGGAGGAAACCCACGCACCCACGGGGAGAACGTGCAGTCTCCGCACAGACAGTGACCCAAGTCGGGAATCGGACCTGGGACCTTGGAGCTGTGAAGCAACTGTGTTAACCACTGTGCTATCATGCTGCCCTTAAATGGACGCTCCTGTTTCCTTTCCAAAACAGCAGGTTTGAATTTCTTCCAGAAAAGTTATTTCTTTTCAGGTTATCAAGCCGCCTGGAAACAGCGTTTAAAATGCAGATAGAGAAAAAAAGCCTGCTTTCAACCTGTGCAGAACAAAACCAGGTCAAACTCAAAGCGACAGTAAAACTCAGAGCCACAGCCCAGCTGTACCCACACTATGACATCACTGAAGCCATGTGAGAAGACAAAAACATTTCTTAAAGGGACACTTCCACGACAACCCAACAATAATTTACGCTCAGCCTCTACAATTGAAAACTTCACTTGATGAACCTTATTCTTTCTACTGATTTCCAGCTCGCATGTTACCAAAGTATTAATTTTTGCCATTGTCATCCTTCAACAATATCGTTTTATTTAAAACGTGCGGTTTAATTTTCATTTCTTGCATATCCGAGAAACTTAGAAGATTGGCCCTCGCTCCCGTGTCGAGTTTGACATTAATCAATGTTTTATTAATCAGCAGAGGAACTGCCCAATTATCTCATTGAACACTTGTATTTGCTGCAAATCCGCTTCAAAACCTTTTCTTCCATGCCATTACAAGGCTTATCTTCACTGGATATCATATCTATCAAACATGTGTCTTTGAGATTTATCTCATCAATCGCGTTAATTGATTTTGGTAGTTCTGATTTTTTATTTGAGAAACATTGTTTCGCAAAGTGATTTTTCCCATTGCATTTCGAGCAGATTTTTCCAAATGCTGGACACTACCTTTTGCAAACAGAACATACAGTGCAGAAGGATGCCATTCGGCCCATCGAGCCTGCACCGACCCACCCAAGCCCCCACTTCCACCCTATCCCTGTAACCCACTAACTAACCCCTCCTAACCTTTTTGGTCACTAAGGGCAATTTATCACGGCCAATCCACCTAACCAGCACGTCTTTGGACTGTGGGAGGAAACCGGAGCACCCGGAGGAAACCCACGGAGACACGGGGAGAACGTGCAGACTCGCTTCATTTTAGGAAGGATGTGGAAGCTTTGGAAAAGGTGCAAAGGAGATTTACCAGGAAGTTGCCTGGAATGGAGAGTAGGTCTTATGAGGAAAGGTTGAGGGTGCTCGGCCTTTTCTCATTAGAGCGGAGAAGGATGAGGGGCAACTTGATAGAGGTTTATAAGATGATCAGGGGAATAGATAGAGTAGACAGTCAGAGACTTTTTCCCCGGGTGGAACAAACCATTACAAGGGGACATCAATTTAAGGTGAATGGTGGAAGATATAGAGGGGATGTCAGAGGTAGGTTCTTTACCCAGAGAGTAGTGGGGGCATGGAATGCACTGCCTGTGGAAGTAGTTGAGTCAGAAACATTAGGGACCTTCAAGCTGCTATTGGATAGGTACATGGATTGCGGTAGAATGATGGGGTGTAGATTACTTTGTTCTTAATCTGGGACAAAGGTTTGGCACAACATCATGGGCCGAAAGGCCTGTTCTGTGCTGTATTTTTCTATGTTCCATGTTCCACACAGACAGTGACCCAGCAGGGAATCGAATCTGGGACCCTGGCGTGTGAAGACACAGTGCTGCCCACTGTGCTATCGTGCTGCCCAAATGGTTGTTGCCACATCGCTTGCAAAAAAGGTGGTTTCTGAAACTCGTCCAAAATGGCCGCCGCTACTGGGACCACTTTTTGCATCAAGGTGTGTTACAACACTCATGGCGTTGGCTGCCCCTGCGATCTTCGTGCTGAAATTCTTTAGGTTTAAAGTGTTAATCTGCTGTGCTGCTCGCTCGCTGGCATGGCAAATCTTAATGGCATCGAGCTGGAGTTCATTCTCCCTCAACAATCTCTCCTGAACTTTATCATTGCTAATCCCGAACACAGTTTGATCGTGGACCATCGACGCTTGCAATGTTGCAGAAATACATGTCTGAGCTTTTAACCGCAAGTCTGTTAAAAACTATCAAACGATTCACCTGCCTGCTGTGTACGCGTGCGAAAAACATAGTGCTCGAACGTTTTGTATTTTTTCGGTATGCAGTGTCAAGCGAAATGTTTCACGACTTCTCCAAAGTTTTTTTTATCAGTTTCATTATCGAATACGAAGGTGTTAAAGATTTCTATCAGTTGTGGACCTGTTACAGTGAGCAGCAACGTTATTCTCCCATCAGCATGCTGTGCCTGCAGACCCAAAGCTGCTACGTAGTGTGTGAATTGCTGTTTAAAAGCGTGCCAAATCGCATCTACGTTACCAGTGACTCGAAGCTGGTCTGGTGTCTTCAAATCTTCCATCCTGGCTTCATGCCTAGCAGTGTGTTGAATGAGATTTGCCAGTACTTTACGTGGTTAGTAGAAATTCTTTTTCTTCTTTCTTCTCAGTTATCTTTGTCTTCTTGGATCTTCAAAAACAATCCTGGATTGTTAGATCTTCAAAGTCAAACCTGGTACCATGTTACGTTCTGGTGCTTGGCTCGTAAGAATCATGCACTAGAGAACGTCTAGTTCTTTGACTAGTTAAATGTTTATTATTAAATAATTATGTGGGTTAGATAAACATGTGGGGGTGAGACCCATGCAGACATGGGGAGAATGCGCAAACTCCTCACGGACAGTGTTCTGGGGATGGGATCGAAGCTGGGTCCTCAGCGCCGTCAGGCAGCAGTGCTAATCACTGCGCCACCTTGCCGCCACAACAGAGAAGCCTGCTTGATTGCTCCACCTTCCACAAATGTTCAAACCCTCCACCACCGAATAACAGTGGCAGCCGTGTGCACCATCTACAAGATGCACTGCAGCAACTCACCAAGGCATCTTAGACAGCACCTTCCAAACCCATGATCACTACCATCTAGAAGGACGAGAGCAGCAGATACCTGGGAACCCCACCACCTGGAGGTTCCCCTCCAAGTCACTCACACCCTGACTTGGAAATATATCGGCCGTTCCTTCACTGTCGCTGGGACAACAATCCTGGAACTCCCTCCCTAAGAGCACAGTGGGTGTACCTACACCTCAGAGACTGTAGCAGTTCAAGAAGGCAGTTTTGCACCAACTTGTCAAGGGCAATTAGGGATGGGCAATTGTTGAGTTCAAGGAGCGGCCACACAGGAAGGGAAAAGAACGAAAGGTTTATTCACAATAAAACAAAGACTCTGAGTACACTGGTCCTAGAAGGGGCTCCCCGCGCCCAACCCACACTCAACAGGGGTCCTAAATCCTGAATTTGTCTCCTGCTGACGATGGAGCTCTGCTCTATCATCGGGGAAGCTTGTATACCACGCGACTCTCCGGGAATCTAATCAGCCCAACCCCGTGTAATGAAATAACTTATAACTTCTCTCTCTCACTATTCTATGTCTTATCTGTTCACTGTCCTGAAGCACACTCCCTCAGAAAGAGCAGGAAAGTCCTCTTTATATCATCTGATAGTGAGACATCTAGTGTTGAATTGACTGTACTACATTTACATACATTGATCATGTATATTGATATACAGAGATCACTACAGGTCTTGTGTAAGTTACAACAGCAATAAATGCAGGCCTAGCCAGTGACACCCACATTCTGTGACAGAATAGATGAATTGATGCAGTAACAGATATTCTATGCCAATGATCGCTTTCCTCTGAACAACCAGTCTTCCAGGGGATCAATAATCTTATTTACATGTTGCATCACAATTAAACCAGCCAGTAACTTTGGGACGTTGACAGCTTACTGTGTCCACAGGAATCAGTTACTCCTGTTAATCTTTTACAATCCTCTTACTGACCAAACAGCCCGGAGCCTTGACACCAAAGCTGGGGCTGGAGCAACACCTCCTGTTCACTCAGCAGCTTAGATTGTGTCACCTGTCAATCTGAGAGTCACATTCCTCTCCCAGGTCAGTAAACCAAGCTTCCAAACATCACCGAGGGTGGGATTATCCATCACAGGGCAACCGGAATGTGTTCCCTGTTAGGAAGGAGAATCGGATGTCGGGGGAAATTCGGGATCATTGCCATAGGATGCTCCGACTCCCAGTTGGTGCCATGAACTGATTCACGGCAGCGGGGGATGTAAATAATGTAAATAAGTCTTAGTGACCCATTTGCATCTATTTAGCAGTCCCAGTGTATTTCAATCACTCCAGTGTGTGATTTCACTGCACTTATCTCTCTTTGATGTGGTCAATGTTTATAACATTGGGGTTTCAGCTCTTAGTGTTAAAGGATATGAATGAATTGAGATAGTTTTTACAAGCTGTTAATCACAAACCACGTGGAGACAACTCTGAATGCTTGCAGTTAATGAATCTGTGGGGACCAGGTGCAGGTCCCAGCTGCTCTCCTTTCAACAATGGACAGGTGGAGCTGCAAGATCAGGGTTACAGCTGTAATACCTGTCACTGTCCCTCCCCGGTCTGCTCTCTACCTCCCAGACAGGGGTCTCTTTTCAGGTTGGGGGGGGGGGCGGTATGTGTGTGGGTGGGTGTCTGTGTGAGGGTGGGGATCTGTGTGAGGGAGGGTCTGTGTGTGGGTGGGTCTGTATGTGGGTGGGTGTCTGTGTGTGGGGGGTCTGTGTGTGGGTGGGGGTCTGTGTGCGGGTGGGGGTCTGTGTGAGGGGGTGTCTGTGTGTGGGTGGGTGTCTGTGTGTGAGGGGGTCTGTGTGGGTGGGGATCTGTGTGTGGGGGGCCCTTATGGGGGGTCCCCCTATTACAGGGGTCCCTGTGGGGTGGGGGGGTTCCCTCGGTTACAGGGGTCCCTGTGGGGTGGGGGGGGTCCCTCGGTTACAGTGGTCCCTGTGGGGTGAGGGGGGGGGGTTCCCTCGGTTACAGTGGTCCCTGTGGGGTGAGGGGGGGGGGTTCCCTCGGTTACAGTGGTCCCTGTGGGGTGAGGGGGGGGGGTTCCCTCGGTTACAGTGGTCCCTGTGGGGTGAGGGGGGGGGTTCCCTCGGTTACAGTGGTCCCTGTGGGGTGAGGGGGGGGGGGTTCCCTCGGTTACAGGGGTCCCTGTGGGGTGGGGGGGGGTCCCTCGGTTACAGGGGTCCCTGTGGGGTGGGGGGGGGGGCCCTCGGGTTACAGGGGTCCCTGTGGGGATCCCCTTATTACAGGAGTCCTGGGGAGGGGGTGGGGGGGGTCTCTCCCATACTTGTGAGTAGGGGGGGCACCCAGGTGATCCGGGGGTTGGGGCTAGTTTACAGTGATGGGGGGGGGGTTCAGGCTGATTTGTGGTGCGGGGTTTTGGGGTGGGGGCGGCCCGATGTCGGGATTCCCCTGGGAATCTCTCGTATTCAACACCATGCATAGATTTTCCTGGATCCTGCTTTCTGACCCCAAGGGGATCGTAAAACTGATACAATTCCGTTCCTGAGGGAGAACTTAGCGAACAAAGTCCCAAAGTGAGCACATTTAGCCGCGTGATTGCGACAGCGCTGAGAAATACTCGGCAATACAACGCCACTCACGTTAAATAACGGGACCCCGCTGGGAATGCGCGGCCACGGCAACACACAGCCGCGTCTGTCACCGAGGAACTCCTCAGTGTAGCAAAGATCAACACCCACCCCCACCTGTCCCCCCAAACCAGTATGGAAGGGTCCCCCAGACCCCACCACATCACTCACACAGGGCACCCCCAGCATACAGAAAATGCCACATTGGCACTGCCATGGTGCCCAGTTGGTAACTGCAGTCCCAGGGAACCACCCTTCCAAAAGGGCATCCACCGGGGGATCACTGACCCCCTGGCAGACCCTCACGAGTGCCATTCTGTCCGGTCCCCATTGGTGGAGACCAGCACTGAACAGCACCCACCCAGGTGTCCAAGTGAAAGAAGCCAGATCCCACGCCTCAGGTGCCTTAGGAACCTGCACATTAAAGTGAGGCTAGATGTCTCGCTCTAATATCCAGATTGCCGAAAACGTGATCCCGCCCATTGTGGGCGGGTTACACATCACAACGTTTGCGATTGCGTCACATCTGGCGAGACGTTGCGAGCTGAGTAGATCCGGCAACGGGGTCTCCCTCCGTCTATCGGCCACGCCTCGACCCGGTGCACTCTGGCCATTGGATGGTGCACAAATCCAACCCTTAAATCAGATATTTTGGTTCGTTCCCCAGTGCTCTGCACTGTCAGAGGGTCAGTACTGAGGGAGTGCCGCACTGTCAGAGGGTCAGTACTGAGGGTGTGCCGCACTGTCAGAGGGTCAGTACTGAGGGTGTGCCGCACTGTCAGAGGGTCAGTACTGAGGGAGTGCCGCACTGTCAGAGGGTCAGTACTGAGGGAGTGCTGCACTGTCAGAGGGTCAGTGCTGAGGGAGTGCCGCACTGTCAGAGGGTCAGTACTGAGGGAGTGCCGCACTGTCAGAGGGTCAGTACTGAGGGAGTGCTGCACTGTCAGAGGGTCAGTACTGAGGGAGTGCTGCACTGTTAGAGGGTCAGTACTGAGGAAGTGCCGCACTGTCAGAGGGTCAGTACTGAGGGAGTGCCGCACTGTCAGAGGGTTAGTACTGAGGGAGTGCTGCACTGTCAGAGGGTCAGTATTGAGGGAGTGCTGCACAGTCAGAGGGTCAGTACTGAGGGAGTGCTGCACTGTCAGAGGGTCAGTACTGAGGGAGTGCTGCACTGTCAGAGGGTCAGTATTGAGGGAGTGCTGCACTGTCAGAGGGTTAGTACTGAGTGAGTGCTGCACTGTCAGAGGGTCAATACTGAGGGAGTGCTGCACTGTCAGAGGGTCAGTACTGAGGGAGTGCTGCACTGTCAGAGGGTCAGTACTGAGGGAGCGTCGCACTGTCAGAGGGTCAGTACTGGGGGAGTGCTGCACTGTCAGAGGGACAATACTGAGGGAATGCTGCACTGTCAGAGGGTCAGTACTGAGGGAGTGCCGCACTGTCAGAGGGTCAGTACTGAGGGAGCGACGCACTGTCAGAGGGTCAGTACTGAGGGAGCGCTGCACTGCCAGAGGGTCAATACTGAGGGAGTGCTGCACTGTCAGAGGGTCAGTACTGAGGGAGTGCCGCACTGTCAGAGGGTTAGTACTGAGGGAGTGCTGCACTGTCAGAAGGTCAGTAGTAAGGGAGTGCTGCACTGTCAGAGGGTCAGTACTGAGGGAGTGCTGCACTGTCAAAGTGTCAGTACTGAGGGAGTGCTGCACTGTCAGAGGGTTAGTACTGAGGGAGTGCTGCACTGTCAGAGGGTCAGTACTGAGGGAGTGCTGCACTGTCAGAGGGTCAGTACTGAGGGAGTGCTGCACTGTCAAAGGGTCAGTACTGAGGGAGTGCCGCTCTGTCAGAGGGTCAGTCCTGAGGGTGTGCTGCACTTTCAGAGGGTCAGTACTGAGGGAGTGCTGCACTGTCAGAGGGTCAGTACTGAGGGAGTGCTGCAGTGTCAGAGGGTCAGTACTGAGGGAGCAGCACTGTCAGAGGGTCAGTACTGAGGGAGTGCCGCACTGTCAGAGGGTCAGTACTGAGGGAACGCTGCACTGTCAGAGGGTCAGTACTGAGGGAGTGCCGCACTGTCAGAAGGTCAGTACTGAGTTAGTGCCGCACTGTCAGAGGGTCAGTACTGAGGGAGTGCTGCACTGTCAGAGGGTCAGTACTGAGGGAGTGCTGCACTGTCAGAGGGTCAGTACTGAGGGAGTGCTGCACTGTCAGAGGGTCAGTACTGAGGGAGTGCTGCACTGTCAGAGGGTCAGTACTGAGGGAGTGCTGCACTGTCAGAGGGTCAGTACTGAGGGAATGCCGCACTGTCAGAGGGTCATTACTGAGGGATTGCTGCACTGTCAGAGGGTCAGTACTGAGGGAGTGCTGCACTGTCAGAGGATCAGTACGGAGGGAGTGCTGCACTGTCAGAGGGTCACTACTGAGGGAGTGCTGCACAGTCAGAGGGTCAGTACTGAGGGAGTGCCGCACTGTCAGAGGGTCAGTACTGAGGGAGTGCTGCACTGTCAGAGGGTCAGTACTGAGGGAGTGCTGCGCTGTCAGAGGGTCAGTACTGAGGGAGTGCTGCACTGTCAGAGGGTCAGTACTGAGGGAGTGCTGCTGTGTCAGAGGGTCAGTACTGAGGGAGTGCCGCACTGTCAGAGGGTCAGTACTGAGGGAGTGCCGCACTGTCAGAGGGTCAGTACTGAGGGAGTGCCGCACTGTCAGAGGGTCAGTACTGAGGGAGTGCTGCACTGTCAGAGGGTCAGTACTGAGGGAGTGCTGCACTGTCAGAGGGTCAGTACTGAGGGAGTGCTGCACTGTCAGAGGGTCAGTACTGAGGGAGCGCCGCACTGTCAGAGGGTCAGTACTGAGGGAGTGCCGCACTGTCAGAGGGTCAGTACTGAGGGAGTGCTGCACTGTCAGAGGGTCAGTACTGAGGGAGTGCTGCACTGTCAGAGGGTCAGTACTGAGGGAGTGCCGCACTGTCAGAGGGTTAGTACTGAGGGAGTGCCGCACTGTCAGAGGGTCAGTACTGAGGGAGTGCTGCACTGTTAGAGGGTCAGTACTGAGGGAGTGCTGCACTGTCAGAGGGTTAGTACTGAAGGAGTGCTGCACTGTCAGAGGGTCAGTACTGAGGGAGTGCTGCACTGTTAGAGGGTCAGTATTGAGGGAGTGCTGCACTGTCAGAGGGTTAGTACTGAAGGAGTGCTGCACTGTCAGAGGGTCAGTACTGAGGGAGTGCTGCACTGTCAGAGGGTTAGTACTGAGGGAGTGCTGCACTGTCAGAGGGTCAGTACTGAGGGAGTGCTGCACTGTCAGAGGGTCAGTACTGAGGGAGTGCCGCACTGTCAGAGGGTTAGTACTGAGGGAGTGCTGCACTGTCAGAGGGTCAGTATTGAGGGAGTGCTGCACTGTCAGAGGGTCAGTACTGAAGGAGTGCTGCACTGTCAGAGGGTCAGTACTGAAGGAGTGCTGCACTGTCAGAGGGTTAGTACTGAGTGAGTGCTGCACTGTCAGAGGGTCAGTAGTAAGAGAGTGCTGCACTGTCAGAGGGTCAGTACTGAGGGAGTGCTGCACTGTCAAAGGGTCAGTACTGAGGGAGTGCCGCTCTGTCAGAGGGTCAGTCCTGAGGGTGTGCTGCACTGTCAGAGGGTCAGTACTGAGGGAGTGCTGCAATGTCAGAGGGTCAGTACTGAGGGAGTGCTGCACTGTCAGAGGGTCAGTACTGAGGGAGCGTCGCACTGTCAGAGGGTCAGTACTGGGGGAGTGCTGCACTGTCAGAGGGTCAGTACTGAGGGAGTGCTGCGCTGTCAGAGGTGTGGTGAATGTGATTCACACTATATATAGTTGCCAATATAACTCCGTGCAGAAATGTTCACTATCCACCATTGTAAGTGCAGTTGCACTATCCGACCACCAGGGGGAGTCGCGCTGGGAGTACGTGAGAGTTTGTACTGGGCTCCTCCCTTGGCTCCACCCAGGACTCCTCCTCCTGGGACCGATGTATAAAGATCAGTGCCTTAGAGCCAGCCTGCAGTTCATCTGAAGTTCAACGACGAATAGGCTGGCTCTGTTGTAAGTAAATTAAAGCCTCTGTTCAGATCCAACTACACGTGTTCGCTGAATTGATGGTTCCATCAATTTATTACACTTAAGAAGCTGCCGAAGTAAAGCATGGAATCCGCTCTAAAACCATGACGTCTAGAACTCGATCCGCAGGATGCAGAGGCGAAAGAAACCTTCTGCCACTGGCTGAAATGTTTTAAGGCCTATCTGGCCGAGATCAGCACCGCTGAAACTACGGAGGAACAAAAGCTCAGCCTTCTGCACACGAGGGTAAGCCACAGAATTTCTACCCAACTAAATCCAGCCGGTTCCTACACCGCATCGCTGGCGATTTTGGACAAAATTAGGGGCAGCACGGTAGCATGGTGGTTAGCATCAATGCTTCACAGCTCCAGGGTCCCAGGTTCGATTCCCGGCTGGGTCACTGTCTGTGCGGAGTCTGCACATCCTCCCCGTGTGTGCGTGGGTTTCCTCCGAGTGCTCCGGTTTCCTCCCACAGTCCAAAGATGTGCGGGTTAGGTGGATTGGCCATGATAAATTGCCCGTAGTGTAAGGTTAATGGGGGGATTGTTGGGTATACGGGTTACGTGGGTTTGTGTAGGGTGATCATTGCTCGGCACAACATCGAGGGCCGGAGGGCCTGTTCTGTGCTGTACTGTTCTATGTTCTATGTTCTATGTATGTTAGGCCCATGAACGAGGTCTTTGCCTTAGAGCCAGCCTGCAGTTCATCTGAAGTTCAACGACAAATCGGCTGGCTCTGTTGTAAGTGTATTAAAGCCTGTGTTCATATCCAACTACACGTGTTCGCTGAATTGATGGTTCCATCAAGAGGGTCAGTACTGAAGTAGTGCCGCACTGTCAGAGGGTCAGTACTGAGGGAGGGCTGCACTGTCAGAGGGTCAGGACTGAGGGAGTGCTGCACTGTCAGACGGTCAGTACTGAGGGAGTGCTGCACTGTCAGAGGGTCAGTACTGAGGGAGTGCCGCACTGTCAGAGGGTCAGTACTGAGGGAGTGCCGCACTGTCAGAGTGTCAGTACTGAGGGAGTGCTGCACTGTCAGAGGGTCAGTACTGAGGGAGTGCTGCACTGTCAGAGGGTCAGTACTGAAGGAGTGCTGCACTGTCAGAGGGTCAGTACTGAGGGAGTGCCGCACTGTCAGAGGGTTAGTACTGAGGGAGTGCTGCACTGTCAGAAGGTCAGTAGTAAGGGAGTGCTGCACTGTCAGAGGGTCAGTACTGAGGGAGTGCTGCACTGTCAAAGGGTCAGTACTGAGGGAGTGCCGCACTGTCAGAGGGTTAGTACTGAGGGAGTGCTGCACTGTCAAAGGGTCAGTACTGAGGGAGTGCCGCTCTGTCAGAGGGTCAGTCCTGAGGGTGTGCTGCACTTTCAGAGGGTCAGTACTGAGGGAGTGCTGCACTGTCAGAGGGTCAGTACTGAGGGAGTGCTGCACTGTCAGAGGGTCAGTACTGAGGGAGCGTCGCACTGTCAGAGGGTCAGTACTGAGGGAGTGCTGCACTGTCAGAGGGACAGTACTGAGGGAATGCTGCACTGTCAGAGGGTCAGTACTGAGGGAGCGCCGCACTGTCAGAGGGTCAGTACTGAGGGAGCGCTGCACTGCCAGAGGGTCAATACTGAGGGAGTGCTGCACTGTCAGAGGGTCAGTACTGAGGGAGCGCCGCACTGTCAGAGGGTCAGTACTCAGGGAATGCTGCACTGTCAGAGGGTCAGTACTGAGGGAGTGCTGCACTGTCAGAGGGTCAGTACTGAGGGAGTGCCGCACAGTCAGAGGGTCATTACTGGGGGGTGGGGGGGGGGGGGGGGTCAGAGCGACCTTTGACACCAATCCCGATTTTCCCCTGACATCCGATTCTCCGTTCTATCAGGGAACACATTCCGGGTGCCCTGTGATGGATAATCCCACCCTCGGTGATGTTTAGAAGCTTGGTTCACTGACCTGGGAGAGGAATGTGACTCTCAGATTGACAGTTGAAATGGAATGAAAATCACTTATTTGAAATGTTGAAATGTTGGAAACATGGGCAGGAAGCACACAACCCGAACCCATGGCGGTGATGATCGTGTGCTGTGTGATAATGACAGATGACCTTACAATTTTAAGCGTTGCTGGTTGGGGGTAAAATATTGACCCAGGATATTGGTTTAACATCTCCACTGAAAGACAGCACCTCCACCTGAGTGCTCCCTTCCTCCTGCAGCAGGAGTGTCCGTCTAGATTCTGTGCTCTCTCCTAGAATGGGATTTAACACTCCACTTTCTGACTCACGGCTGCAGTGTTGGCCATTGATAAATGACCACAATGAAATGAAATGAAAATCGCTTATTGTCACGAGTAGGCTTCAAATGAAGTTATTGTGAAAAGCCCCTAGTTGCCACATTCCGCCGCCTGTTCGGGGAGGCTGGTACGGGAATTGAACCGTGCTGCTGGCCTGCCTTGGTCTGCTTTAAAAGCCAGCGATTTAGCCCAGTGTGCTAAACCAGACACAATCTAAGCTGCTGAGTGAACAGGAGGTGTTGCTCCAGCCCCAGCTTTGGTGTCAAGGCTCTGGGCTGTTTGTTCAGTAAGTGGATTGTAAAAGATTAACAGGAGTAACTGATTCCTGTGGACACAGTAAGCTGTCAACGTCCCAAAGTTACTGGCTGGTTTAATTGTGATGCAACATGTAAATAAGATTATTGATCCCCTGGAAGACTGGTTGTTCAGAGGAAAGCGATCATTGGCATAGAATATCTGTTACTGCATCAATTCATCTATTCTGTCACAGAATGTGGGTGTCACTGGCTAGGCCTGCATTTATTGCTGTTGTAACTTACACAAGACCTGTAGTGATCTCTGTATATCAATATACATGATCAATGTATGTAAATGTAGTACAGTCAATTCAACACTAGATGTCTCACTATCAGATGATATAAAAAGGACTTTCCCGCTCTTTCTGAGGGAGTGTGCTTCAGGACGGTGAACAGATAAGACATAGAATAGTGAGAGAGAGAAGTTATAAGTTATTTCATTACACGGGGTTGGGCTGATTAGATTCCCGGAGAGTCAGGTGGAATACAAGCTTCCCCGATGATAGAGCAGAGTTCCATCGTCAGCAGGAGACAAATTCAGGATTTAGGACCCCTGTTGAGTGTGGGTTGGGCGCGGGGAGCCCCTTCCAGGACCAGTGTACACAGAGTCTTTGTTTTATTGTGAATAAACCTTTCGTTCTTTGCCCTTCCTGTGTGGCCGCTCCTTGAACTCAACAATTGCCCATCCCTAATTGCCCTTGACAAGGTGGTGGTGAGCTGCCTTCTTGAACTGCTACAGTCTCTGAGGTGTAGGTACACCCACTGTGCTGTTAGGGAGGGAGTTCCAGGATGTTGCCCCAGCGACAGTGAAGGAACGGCCGATATATTTCCAAGTCAGGGTGGTGAGTGACTTGGAGGGGAACCTCCAGGTGGTGGGGTTCCCAGGTATCTGCTGATCTTGCCCTTCTAGATGGTAGTGGCCGTGGGTTTGGAAGGTGTTGTCTAAGGAGCCTTGGTGAGTTTCTGCAATGCATCTTGTAGATGGTACACACGGCTGCTACTGTGCGTCGGTGGTGGAGGGAGTGAATGTTTGTGGAAGGGGAGAAATCAAGCGACTGCTTTGTCCTGGATGGTGTTGAGTTTCTTGAGTGTTGTTGGAGCTGCGCTCATCCAGGCAAGTGGAGAGTATTCCATCACACTCCTGACTTGTGTGGATTTGAGCCCGTCTCCCCAGGATATTAGCTGGATGGACCTCCTGGAATACTGGTCCATTGACCTGTCTCAACCTGCCACATTCTTCCCCACAAACATAGTCACTCTGGTCAATCTCTCGTTCAGTCCCCAGCACCAAATATCATCTTTATACCTCTCTTGCCTCTCGCTCTTTACTCTTCCTCCCATTGCTCCCTTTCTCTCCCACCCATCCTTCACTCGCTCGCTGTCCCCATCTTTCTCCCTCCTCACTTTCTCGCTCTCTCATCTCTCTAACAATAATAATCTTTATTGTCACAAGTAGGCTTACATTAACACAGCAATGAAGTTACTGTGGAAAGCCCCTAGCCGCCACACTCCGGTGCCTGTTCGGGTACACAGAGGGAGAATTCAGAATGCCCAATTCACCTAACAAGCACATCTATAGGCCTGCAAAAAGTTCCAGAGATGTAGAGGAAAGGATTGCAAAGATGATTCTGGATAGGAGCGAAAGTAACAGGGTAGTTGTTATGGGGGACTTTAACTTTCCAAATATTGACTGGAAACGCTATAGTTTGAGTACTTTAGATGGGTCCGTTTTTGTCCAATGTGTGCAGGAGGGTTTCCTGACGCAGTATGTAGATAGGCCAACAAGAGGCGAGGCCACATTGGATTTGGTACTGGGTAATGAACCAGGACAGGTGCTAGATTTGGATGTAGGTGAGCACTTTGGTGATAGTGACCACAATTCAGTTACGTTTACTTTAGCGATGGAAAGGGATAGGTATATACCGCAGGGCAAGAGTTATAGCTGGGGGAAAGGCAATTATGATGCGATGAGGCAAGACTTAGGATGCATAGGATGCGGAAGGAAACTGCAGGGGATGGGCACAATTGAAATGTGGAGCTCGTTCAAGGAAACAGCTACTGCGTGTACTTGATAAGTATGTACCTGTTAGGCAGGTAGGAAGTGGTCGAGCGAGGGAACCATGGTTTACTAAAGTAGTTGAATCACTTGCCAAGAGGAAGAAGGAGGCTTATGTAAAGATGAGACGTGATGGCTCAGTTAGGGCGCTTGAGAGTTACAAGTTAGCTAGGAAGGACCTAAAGAGAGAGCTAAGAAGAGCCAGGAGGGGACATGAGAAGTGTTTGGCAGGTAGGATCAAGGATAACCCTAATGCTTTCTATAGATATGTCAGGAATAAAAGAATGACTCGGGTAAGAGTAGGGCCAGTCAAGGACAGTAGTGGGAAGTTGTGCGTGGAATCCGAGGAGATAGGAGAGGTGCTAAATGAATATTTTTCGTCAGTATTCACACAGGAAAAAGACCAATGTTGTCGAGGAGAACATAGAACATAGAACATAGAAAAATACAGCACAGAACAGGCCCTTCGGCCCACGATGTTGTGCCGAACCTTTGTCCGAGATTAATCATAGATTATCATAGAATTTACAGTGCAGAAGGAGGCCATTCGGCCCATCGAGTCTGTACCGGCTCTTGGAAAGAGCACCCTACCCAAGGTCAACACCTCCACCCTATCCCAATAACCCAGTAACCCCTCCCAACACTAAGGGCAATTTTGGACACTATGGGCAATTTATCATGGCCAATCCACCTAACCTGCACATCTTTGGACTGTGGGAGGAAACCGGAGTACCCGTAAGAAACCCACGTACACATAGGGAGGATGTGCAGACTCCACACAGACAGTGACCCAAGCCGGAATCGAACCTGGGACCCTGGAGCTGTGAAGCAACTGTGCTATCCACAATGCTACCGTGCTGCCTTTAAGAACAAATTAATCTACACTCCATTATTCTACCCTAATCCATGTACGTATCCAATAACCGCTTGAAGGTCCCTAAGGTTTCCGACTCAACTACTTCCACAGGCACTGCATTCCATGCCCCCACTACTCTCTGGGTAAAGAACCTACCTCTGACATCCCCTCTATATCTTCCACCATTTATCTTAAATTATGTCCCCTTGTAATGGTTTGTTCCACTCAGGGAAAAAGTCTCTGATGTCTACTCTATCTATTCCCCTGATCATCTTATAAACCTCTATCAAGTCACCCCTCATCCTTCTCCGTTCTAATGAGAAAAGGCCTAGCACCCTCAACCTTTCCTCGTAAGACCTACTCTCCATTCCAGGCAACATCCTGGTAAATCTCCTTTGCACCTTTTCCAAAGCTTCCACATCCTTCCTAAAATAAGGCGACCAGAACTGCACACAGTACTCCAAATGTGGCCGTACCAAGGTTTTGTACAGCTGCATCATCACCTCACAGCTCTTAAATTCAATCCCTCTGCTAATGAACGCTAGCACACCATAGGCCTTCTTCACAGCTCTATCCACTTGAGTGGCAACTTTCAAAGATCTATGAACATAGACCCCAAGATCCCTGCGGTACGCCACTGGTAACTGGGCTCCAGGCTGAATATTTGCCATCCACCACCACTCTCTGACTTCTATTGGTTAGCCAGTTCGTTATCCAACTGGCCAAATTTCCCACTATCCCATGCCTCCTTACCTTCTGCATAAGCCTACAATGGGGAATCTTATCAAATGCCTTACTAAAATCCATGTACACTACATCCATTGCTTTACCTTCATCCACATGCTTGGTCACCTGCTCAATAAGACTTGTGAGGCAAGACCTACCCCTCAGAAACCTGTGCTGACTATCCCTAATCAAGCAATGCCTTTCCAGATGCTCAGAAATCCTATCCCTCAGTACCCTTTCCATTACTTTGCCGACCACCGAAGTAAGACTAACTGGCCTGTAATTCCCAGGGTTATCCCTATTCCCTTTTTTGAACAGGGGCACAACATTTGCCACTCTCCAATCCCCTGGTACCATCTCTGTTGACAGTGAAGACGAAAAGATCGTTGCCAAC
Organism: Scyliorhinus canicula; assembly: GCF_902713615.1. Taxonomy (NCBI): domain Eukaryota; kingdom Metazoa; phylum Chordata; class Chondrichthyes; order Carcharhiniformes; family Scyliorhinidae; genus Scyliorhinus; species Scyliorhinus canicula. Next base: position 4,216,477 of record NC_052159.1, read on the forward strand.
GGCTCTGCAATTTCATTTCTTGCTTCCCATAGAATCCTTGGATATATCCCGTCAGGCCCGGGGCACTTGTCTATCCTCAAGTTTTTCAAAATGCCCAACACATCATCCTTCCTAACAAGTATCTCCTCGAGCTTATCAGTCTGTTTCACACTGTCCTCTCCAACAATATGGCCCCTCTCATTTGTAAATACTGAAGAAAAGTACTCATTCAAGACCTCTCCTATCTCTTCAGACTCAATACACAATCTCCCGCTACTGTCCTTGATTGGACCTACCCTCGCTCTAGTCATTCTCATATTTCTCACATATGTGTAAAAGGTTTTCCTTGATCCTACCTGCCAAAGATGTTTCATGCCCTCTCTTAGCTCTCCTAATCCCTTTCTTCAGTTCCCTCCTGGCTATCTTGTATCCCTCCAGCGCCCTGTCTGAACCTTTAGAACATAGAACAGTACAGCACAGAACAGGCCCTTCGGCCCTCAATATTGTGCCGAGCCATGATCACCCTACTCAAACCCACATATCCACCCTATACCCGTAACCCAACAACCCCCCCCTTAACCTTACTTATTATTAGGACACTACGGGCAATTTAGCATGGCCAATCCACCTAACCCGCACATCTTTGGACTGTGGGAGGAAACCGGAGCATCCGGAGGAAACCCACGCACACAGGGGGAGGACGTGCAGACTCCACACAGACAGTGACCCAGCCGGGAATCGAACCTGGGACCCTGGAGCTGTGAAGCATTTATGCTAACCACCATGTTACCCTGCTGCCCCATACTCTTTACTGAGAATACTGAGATACAGGCTACTAGACTAGAAGGACTTGAGGTTTATAAGGAGGTTTTCCGGAGCGATTCTGGAAAGTGTGAAAATAGATAAGTCCCCTGGGCTGGATGGGATTTATCCTAGGATTCTCTGGGAAGCTAGTGAGGAGATTGCTGAGCCTTTGGCTTTGATCTTTATGTTGTCATTGACTACAGGAATAGTGCCAGAAGACTGGAGGATAGCAAATGTTGTCCCCTTGTTCAAGAAGGAGAGTAGAGACAACCAGGTAACTATAGACCAGTGAGCCTTACTTCTGTTGTGGGAAAAGTCTTGGAAAGGTTTGTAAGAGATAGCTTGTATAATCATCTGGAAAGGAATAATTTGATTAGAGATAGTCAACACGGTTTTGTGAAGGGTAGGTTGTGCCTCACAAACCTCATTGAGTTCTTTGAGAAGGTGACCAAACAGGTGGACGAGGGTAAAGCAGTTGATGTGGTGTATATGGATTTCAGTAAAGCGTTTGATAAGATTCCCCACGGTAGGCTATTTCAGAAAATACAGAAGCATGGGATTCAGGGTGATTTAGCAGTTTGGATCAGAAATTGGCTAGCTGGAAGAAGACAAAGGGTGGTGGTTGATGGGAAATGTTCAGACTAAAGTCCAGTTACTAGTGGTGTACCACAAGGATCTGTTTTGGGGTCACTGCTGTTTGTCATTTTTATAAATGATCTGGAGGAGGGTGTAGAAAGATGGGTGAGTAAATTTGCAGATGATACTAAAGTCGGTGGAGTTGTGGACAGTGCGGAAGGATGTTACATGTTACAGAGGGACATAGATAAGCTGCAGAGCTGGGCTGAGAGGTGGCAAATGGAGTTTAATGCAGAAAAGTGTGAGATGATTCATTTTGGAAGGAATAACAGGAAGACAGAGTACTGGGCTAATGGTAAGATTCTTGGTAGTGTGGACGAGCAGAGAGATCTCGGTGTCCATGTCCATAGATCCCTGAAAGTTGCCACCCAGGTTGAGAGGGTTGTTAAGAAGGCGTACGGTGTGTTAGCTTTTATTGGTAGAGGAATTGAGTTTCGGAGCCATGAGGTCATGTTGCAGTTGTACAAAACTCTGGTGTGGCTGCATTTGGAGTATTGTGTACAGTTCTGGTCGCCGCATTATAGGAAGGATGTGGAAGCATTGGAAAGGGTACAGAGGAGATTTACCAGGATGTTGCCTGGTATGGAGGGAAGATCTTATGAGGAAAGGTTGAGGGACTTGAGGCTGTTTTCGTTAGAGAGAAGAAGGTTAAGAGGTGACTTAATAGAGGCATACAAGATGATCAGAGGATTAGATAGGGTGGTTTCCTCGGATGGTGATGTCCAGCACGAGGGGACATAGCTTTAAATTGAGGGGAGATAGATATAGGACAGACGTCAGAGGCAGTTTCTTTACTCAGAGAGTAGTAGGGGTGTGGAACGCCCTGCCTGCAACAGTAGTGGACTCACGAACACTAAACGCATTCAAATGGTCATTGGATAGACATATGGACGATAAGGGAATAGTGTAGATGGGCTTTAGAGGGGTTTCACAGGTCGGCGCAACATCGAGGGCCGAAGGGCCTGTACTGCGCTGTAATATTCTACGTTCCGGGACATGTGTGAGGAAACCGGAGCACCCGGAGGAAACCCACGCAGACATGGGGAGAACGTCAGACTCCGCACAGACAGTGACCCAGCGGGGAATCGAACCCGGGACCCTGGAGCTGTGAAACAACAGTGCTAACCACTGTGCTCTCTCGCTCCCTTTCAAACTTCCCTTTCTGCTCACCACCCACCACACTCTCTGTTTTCCTTCTTCCCGTCACCTCCTCCAACAACCCCTCCTCCCTCTCCGCTGCCACTCCTCCCCCTCTTCCTCCACCCCCCCATTCACTTCACCTCCTCCCTCTCCTCGTCCAACCTCCCTTCCTCCAGCCTCCGTCTCCTCCCCCTTCTCTTCCACTTCCCCCTCCTCCACTCTCACCCCTCCGCCCTCTCCTCCACTTTCCCCCATGCCTCTCCTCGTCCTCCATCTTTCCCTCC